>NC_056739.1:972181703-972311651 GCF_019279795.1 Protopterus annectens
CAGTTGTGGTTAGCATTTCTTTCATTGGTATGGAAATGACCAAAAGAAAACAAAGACTAAACTTACAGTTCCCTCTGTCTGTTACTAGACTGGCTCAAAGGCAATGATTACTTTTTCTGACTACAAATATAACATAAGTAAATATCCCCACAATCAGAAAAAAATGCCAATGTTGGCTGCTGGTCAAAAATATATAATGCAAAGAACTTTCATAACATTGGTACCCCTCCAGAAGGATGCAAACATAGAGGAAACTGTTGTATTTGTATTACTGAGAATGTAGAATAATGAACTAAGAAATGAGACCAGCTAAATGCCATTGGGGGCACACTATACTTTTTGCTAAATGCAACGGTTAATCAAATAGAAGATATCTCTCGATCACGTATTTCTAAGATGCCCCATAAAGTATTATGGGATCACATAAAGACTTCTAGTCAGAGTTAGAGTGCCTGTACAGAAGATGCCCTCTTAAGAGTGCCCTTGAAGGTAAACAAGTGAAAATAGTGGTCAAAATCAAGTGTTAAGGAATGGAAACCAAAATAAATCCTGAACCTACCTAAAGTAATGATTTGGTAATGGTCAGAATTGCTTTAATGTTTCAAGAAAGACAATATTTCTGTTATGATTCATTTGCTCATTGTAGTACAGTTTTCTCTTGGTAGTTCTGTAAATATCAGATACATATGCATAATAGGGCGAATAAAAATCCTTCTGAAAATAAACTGTGTGACACAAAAATAGCAAAGTTGGTTTAGAATTTTGAAGCTCTGTTGATGACCCAGGCAACTAAAGTTTGTCCAGCTGCTCCAGTACTAGAAGGACACAGGCAGAGAGCATGGAAGTGACAGTGCATGATGCCAGCATGGCCAAATCTGGGGGCAGAGAGGTGGTGTGGCCTTCTGCACTACTGAATCCAACAGAAGTGTTGAGGAATTGTTAGTATAAGCTACTGCATTTATGTGACATGTATCACTTACAGCCCAGGAGCATGATCTTTAATACATATGGAGTTACCTAAAGGACCTCCTATGCAGTGGTTTAGTGGGAGCCACCATCTGCAGTGCTGAGGAAAGAGGGTTCTTGCTTATGAATGAAGGCCTGCGAGTTCCTGATTTTCACCTCAGAGGGAGAATGAATGTGCTGATTAACACAAAAAAGGCCATAGGATTCCTTCCTTTTGTATAAATTCATTGTCTTTTACCTGAAAGGGAAATGAATGGTTCATTAATTGTCTAGTGCAAGAGGGTAAGGGTGAAAAAGAAGAAGCTCAGTTGACAGCGCTAGTGTATTGCAGAATACAAGAACCATAGCCAGGTCATCTGATGTCCTGTGTGGTTCCCCAAACTGAACACAAACACAGTTTCAGCATTCATTTATGAAGCTGTGATATCCTCAACATCATCATTCCTTCATAAAGCATTGCAGGTACTGCACTCCTGCACCATCAGTGCCTGCCAATCACACCCCCTAACAGCTTATGCCCATGGCCACTGCCCCTTTTGCCCCACCATAGTTATGGATCTGTTACATGGTTAATAAAAAGTACAGCAGTTGATAAGGAAAAGCAGTATATCTCTTCCTTCACCCTCCTCATATTTGATTCTCCCATGAAACAAACTGAAAGGCACACTTAAGGAAAAGATCAAGCAATAAACTAGCATACACATTTCATGGAAAGTACATCATAGATAAAGATCCCCAGTTCTGTCAAGAGTTTTAAGATGCCTCTGAATGGTGATATTATGCCTGGCTATTTTAAAGTGCTGCGTTTGATTCCTAAACCAAGAGGCAGAGAAAGAATTCATGTTTAAAAATATAAAATTGATCACCAACCCTTGCCTTTTACATAACTGCCTACCTTAAAGTCTGTCTTTTTGTTCATGTTGCATGAATGTGCATGTGTGTGTGTGTGTGTGTGTGTGTGTGTGTGTGTGTGTGTGTGTGTGTGTGTGTGTGTGTGTGTGTGTGTGTGTGTGTGTAAACGAGAGACAGAGAGACGGCAAAAGAAAACATGTTATATACTGACAATAAAACAAGCAAAAAGAAACATTGAGAAATAATGGCTGAGTAATCAAAACATAGCTTGTCATTTCTGGAAATAATCTGTGCACCTACTACAGCACATGCTTCACATCTGTAATGAGGCCAAACTGTGCTTCAAAGCTGAGCCTAGCTCCATAGCTCAATAAGCCAAGTACAGTGACTGTTTTGAGTTATATTTCAAGGTGCAAGCTGTTTATTTTGAAGTAGGTTGGCTGCTCTCCTGGAATAAGACACAAAAGCTTTCTGTGGGAAGACAGCTGTTCCATAATTATTACCATTTTCTAGAGAAGCAAGGTGCTGAGAGATTTTTCTTGCTAGCATGCTCTATTGCTATCCTTTGAGAGCTGGAGTTCTTTTCATCAAGCAGCTGTTTTGTTTTAGAAGGAAAACCTTTTTCTGTGTATCGTTCAAGGTCTAGGCACTAAGTAACATAAATAATTCCTAAAAAGGATTTAATAACAATTAAAGCAAGTTATCAGAAAAACAGAAAGAATAGTAACTTTTAATACAATCTTTTAGTCATTCATTCATATTCTTGATGTGATGTTTGGATTTACAGGATTTGCTGAAGTCTGAATAATGCAATGCAAGATTATGTATGCTCTGAATAAGTATTTTATGCTTCACTTTAAATTATAGCTCCCAAGCTTTTATTAAGCTTGCTAATGTGATTCTACCAATTTTGTAGGAGTTAAGTGGTGTAAATATAATTAGGTTTACATAGAAAGGTAACCACACTTGACAGAAATACAAGCTAATGCATAAAATTTACTAAAGCTGATCTTGTTTTTTGAAAGTGCAAACTATTACATTTATTTTTATTTATTTATTGCATTTGTTTACCGGGAAAGTCCATTGGACCTAAAAGAGCCTATTTTCAGTGGAAGCCCACGGAGAAAAGCTCTGACAGGAACATAGATACAGAAAATATTAAACATTAATTGGTACAAAAGTAGATACAGTGATACAGATAGTGATTATAGTTATATATAAAGAATATATACATAAAAGTAAGAATTTTTGTCAGATATCTTCAGTAGAAGCAGTATTCTTTTTCTTAAATTTTTTTGGACTTAGTACAGAGATATTAGAATGACAGAAATGGAAAATGGTCCTAAGAGCTTAAAATACTGTATTTTCAAATTTATAATAATATTAAAAATCTAGTCACTTTTGCCCAGAACTGAGAATTACATAGGTGAAGCACTGCCCATGATTCAGATGACCTACGATTGTTTAGAGGATTGAGCAATGGAGAAGCCAAGATAGCAGGATGGAATGAAAAGCTGATCATGGGAGGAGGGAAGTTGATCAGCTTACTGCAGTGTATACATCTGCTGGAGAGAGAGGGATACCAGAAAAAAGTGCTAGCAGCTCCTGACATGCCTTAAAAGGGCATGGTTATGAGTGTACGCATCCACAGCAAAAGGTGTTGTAAGCCTTCACATTAGCTGGTTAGGGAGCTGTTGAGTTCCAATTAAGGAAAAAAGAAACACCATGGCTTCATTAATGGAAGACACAGTTTAAATGGTTTGAGAGAGTGAATGGAGGTGGCCAGATTGTTAGTAGGGAAAGGGGTCATAAAAACATATTAAGAAGTCCTTTAATAAAGAAATTACAAAACTTAGTATAAAATAGTCTTTTCTTCAGATATTAATTTGAATCAGATAGATTTTGATACACAAAGTCTGTTCTTATACCTGTTTTAGGAAATTTTAATATTATATATTATCATGCTGTCTGTTTTAACTCATGTTAACAGCACACATATGTATAGTTTTACGAGCCTGGGTTTGTTCTTGGTCAGTATATCTGATTTCATTTGATATGATTACTGCAAAAGTACATTTCCTTCTGGACTGAGTCAGTATTTTGATAAGGGTGAGTGTTGTAGCAAAAGTAATGTCTCTGTAAGAAAATAGTACAACTAATATTGAAAATTTGTGCCCTGATACCAGATAAAACTATTGCAGTTCATGTAATTCTTGAATCAACTGCAGCCATCTTCAGAAAACTGAAAGGGATCTTGATCATTCAGATCACTTTATTATTCTAGAATTTCTATTTGATTTTCTGCATGCTATCATGGAACACCTATGCAAAAAAGAAAAAACTATATTATTGCACTCCCCTACCCATGTTGTTGTCAGTTGTTCTAAAGGGATTATGAATACACTCCTTAATGCAAGCCAACATTGAGTTATGAAAAATTATCTTTTCATGGAACTGATGCTGAAGTTACTGTTTTGTGTCTTAAATTACAAAGTCATGCATTGCAAGTAGATGATGGTGTGAAAAGATTGTCAGTAGACCAAAACAGAAGAAATCTTCTGACTTATTGGTAATATCTACTCTGCCATTCAAATCTTTGATCCATTAAACATGAATCAGTGAGATATAGAGTCAATAGTGCATAATTAGGAAAGAAACATGGTAAGTTAAAGAGCTAGCAATGAGCTTTAGGAAGTAGGGTGGTAAACTATCCACTGAGGGAGAGCATGGTTAAAGTTTACTCAGAAGAGTTTTTATGTAGGTAGTGGGGACAGATTTAAGTGTGAAGGTAGATGTAGAAGTAGAGGGAGGAGGGGATGGGGAGGTCAGTGGTGTCACTGTGTAGGGTTGGTTTGGAGATGGAGTCAATAAAGTAGGAGTTAAAAAAGGTGGCGGTTTCCTGAGAAGGGTTGTTGGGAAGAGGTTAGGAGAACTAGAGCAGCTTGGATAGAGAATTTTATTTATGCTATTCCAAAACATTTTGGGATTCCCAAATATGTGAAAAATAGTCCCTTGGATTCAATAAACTCTGTGTGAGGTTCAAGTAAAGCCTACACAGAGTTTACATGTGTGTCCAGTGATGAGTGGTGAGCAGCAGAGCTAATTAAATATTCATGCTGCACACCCCATTTAAACATAAATAAGTGCAGTTTCATGGCTGGCAACAGTGTTGCCAGCCAAGAAACCATGTAAAGCAGTAGAGATAGCAATCCTATTTACATTGGAGCACAGTCGGTTAGCATGTTTGCTCGGAATGCCACAATGATTACCAGAGTTTAACATATAAGTTTCCATAGCTCTCAATCTATTAATGCAAGAAACCTGGATGAAGCCCAACATAATGGGGGGACAATGACCCAGAAATAGTGACAGATTCTATGTATTTGCACATTTAACCTTAGAAACATGCTAGAATAACAAGGTTTGTGTTAAGATACATTTTCTGGAGGATTTGAAGTCTAAAACTCAAATGTATGCAATTAGTTAGTGATATCATCCCTGATATCATCCCAGATATGGCACGTATGTGATACAGTGGTCTCCCCACTTGGTCAAATAGGTGTTAATGGCCACATCTGATAGTGTTGAGTGAATAACTTAGTGTGGAATTGTGTCAAATGCCTTGGGATTGTCAAGTCCAAAAGGATGATAGTGTTGTCATCATGCATGCCCTCGATGACCTTTTTGAGGACATCTAACAGATGTAATAGACATGATGTAGAATTAATAACTCACACAGGCTTGTTACACACAACCAGGATATTACTAGTGTCCATTTAGAAAAGATCCATGATGACATGTTGGTCTACCTCACAGATGAGGAGAGTCAGGATATGTCTATACATGCATGCATTGGGTGCTGAGTCAAGTGATAGGTGAACTGTGATGTTGTCACAGCCCATTGATTCTGTGTGATAGACCTGGATGAAGGTAAGGCAGTACATACTGGCTATCCTGATCTGGCCTAGAGTTTGGGTACAATTCCCCCATGCAGGTATCATTCAGAAACTCTCCCAGCTGCAGATTAATTTTTATGTTACTAGATGGGTAACCAGTTGGCTCACTGACAGAACACATGCTGTAAAAGTTGGTGAATCAACTTGTACCAGTAGAGCTGTCACCACTGGTATACCTCAAGGATTTCTGATTGGTTCTTCACTGTTTGGAATCTATTTCTCGACAGTTCAAGCTAAAGTATATGGCTTTTGGCTTACCGCATTTGCTGATTCTTGCATACAGGGTGCAATCATTGAGTCTACCTATGATTATAACATACTACAGGAGGGTCTAACACAGACAAACGATTGGTGACAAAGCCACATAGTCCACAAAGAAATGCAAAATGTGTCTTTATTTTCTCCTTCTGCAAACTGGAATTCCCTGATAATTACAGCATTGACAACAGTCCTGCTATGCTGGCACCCAATGATACAAGCACTGGGAACACACATAGATAGCAATCTGAACTTCAACCACCAAGTGTCCACACTGGTATTGAAAGCCTATGTTGCATACATCATAAGTCATGCCATTGTATTCAGCTCTGAGGGTTATATTACAACACTGTACTCAAACCTCATCAGAACACTAAGAGAGCATAATACTCTCTTTTGCATGTACCTCGCTAGACACGTGCAGCAGCTGGAGAGACCACAGGGGTTTCTCACCAATAAAACATATGGCCTACAAACCATGCCATGACATATGTGGATAGACTGAAAGTCATCTCACTGTAATCTGGATCATATAGGATGAGTTGACTTCTGACTGGGCTCCAGGCCAGTCTCTGTCCCTCTTCTGGTTAGAGTAGTGTGCATCTACAAATCAGATATAGCTGATGACATCAGCAGTGTCTGGTGAGGACAATATGGTAATAACAGTGTCCCACATGCTGGTGTAAAAGTTTCTCTTTAATGCCAAGCAAGTGCACAGAAATGCATGCATACACACCCTAGTTGTTTGCAGTGAGAACAGAGCCCTATCTAAGTGCACAGACTACAGAAACTTTCTTTTTTAAGAGATGCACCACAGCTCATGTCTGACATAGAATGTCTCAGACAACTCTTTATAGCTGATGCAGTGTCTGGTGAGAATAATATGCTAATAACAGTGTCCCACATGCCGGTGTAAAAGGCCTTTTCTCTAATGTCAAGCAAGTGCATAAAGACACACACACACTAGTTGACTGCAGTAAGACAAGAACCCTTACCTATCAAAGTACACAGACTGCAGAGCTCAGTACTTTACATAAGCACCACATCATAAGTCTGACTTTTACAAGGCTGCAGGACAGCTTATAGTGGATGACATCAGCAGTGCATGTGGGAGAAAAGATGTTTAGAGGCCTGCATGAAATGGATGTGTATGTATGTGCAAGTGTCAAAATACTGTCAATTCATGGGATTAGAGTGGTAATTGTAGAATTCACACTTATGCTCTTCTGGTAGACATAGAAACACACACACACACACACACACACACACACACACACACACACACACACACACACACACACACACACATTTGGCTGCAGTGAGAACAGAACCCCTACCTAATTACACAGACTACAGAACTCAGTATTTTACACAAGCACCACAGCACACAAGTGACTTTTATAAGGCTGCAGGACAACTTATACTGGATGACATCAGCAGTGCATATTGGAGAGAAGGTGTTTGGAGGCCTGCAGAGAGTCATAGCTTCATAGGTTCATAGGAGGTCACTAGGCTAATGGCCCTAGGGCCTTTACAAGCCTAGCCATGTAAAAACTCAAGTAACCTTATTGAACATAGTTGGTCATAGTTAGCAGAGTGATTTTGTGATTAGCACTGACTGCCCCTGTCCATGAGGGACATAGGTGCTACCCCTGGGGTATATTTACAATCACTCATCCAGTTGTCAATTTGTGTTTGAATAGAGTCATTGAAGAGCACTGCTTAGCATGCAGTGGGAGTCTATTATAGAGGAGTGGCAATTGGGAGATATATCTGTTTCTCCAGCATGTTCTGTGCATGTCACAGGCTAGGTTAAGATCTCTGGAGCAATATATTCTTGTACCATTTGATTTGTGGATTTATAGCATTTCCTGTAAGGCAGGGTCTGTGACTGCTCTGAAGGCCAGGCATAGGTCAGCTCTCAGCAACCTCTATGATATTGAGTACAGTGACAGGTCTTTCAGACTTTCCATGTATGTCATCTTTTGGAGACCCTGGGTTCTCCTGGTCAAAAACCTCTGTTTTTTTCTCCAGTTGCTGCAGGTGTCTGATGAGGTACATACAGATAGAAGCATTGTACTCAATTAGTGGTCTGATAGGCGTCAAGTATAGTGGAGCTATGACCTCCCTGGTGTGATGCCCTTATTTATGAGGTGCACAATGTAGGATGTGTGTCTTACTACTATGAAGACATAGTGGTTGAAGTTTAGATTGCTATCAACCTGTGTTTACAAGTCTTGCAGCACTGAGTTTGGGCATTAAGGGGTGCTATGTATATTATAATTAGTGGGGATACTTCTTTGCCAAAGGGGACAATGAGGTATTTTTGTGTTAGGTTTGAGTCTGTGAGTTTGGCACCAGTCATTTATCTGTGTCAGCTCTTTCTGTAGCATGTTAAAATTATTTTGGAACTCTATATGATTGTGCCTAGTTGACAGTCATCTGAAAACATGGTAAGCCACAGGACATCTACCTTCACCTGGACTTCAGAGAAATAGTTTCCAAACAGTAGAGAGCCCAGCACAGATCTTTGTGGTACTCTACTGGTAACTGGTCTACTGGTGGAGGTGGGCTCCCCAACTTTGACAGTGTGCATTCTGTCAGTGAGCCAGTTGGCTACTAACCGAGTAATGTATGGGTTAATCCCCAGATGGGTAATTTTTTTATGATACCTGAATGAGGTATTGTCTCAAAGGCCTTGGCTAAATTGACATAGGTGGTATGTCTTGTTTTCACTCATCCAGAGTTTTGGGACATTATCAAAGAAGTCCACTAAGTTTAATAAGCAAGGTCTACCCGTGACAAAACCAAAATGGGCTACATCAAGAACGTTGAAAGTCACCTGTGTCCCTGTGGATAAGCTCCATGATAATTATTTTCATAGTCTTGCAGATAAGGCTGGTTAATCCTATGGGTCAATAGTTCCCAGGGTCAGTTGATGGATGTGTAGGCATGTTCAACCATAACAGTTCTAGTTCAGCATGTTACCAGATTGACATGCATTGTATACCATGCAATGTTTGATATTAATTTATGGGGGGAGGCAACACATAGCTCCATTGTAAATATGTGACATATTGTTAGATAGGGCCTTCAGTTTGTTATGCTTCCACATGTAGATTCATGGCATAAAGAGTAAATGGACAGTAAACAGCAGTCTTCTTCTTCTTTTGGCTGCTCCCTTTAGGGGTCACCACAGCAGATCGACTGTTTCCATTTCTTCCTGTCCTCTGCATCTTGCTCTGTCACACCAACCACTTGCATGTCCTCTCTCACCACATTCATAAACCTTATCTTAGGCCTCCCTCTTTTCCTGTTACCCGGCAGCTTTATCCTTAGCATCTTTTTCCCAATATACTCTGCTTCCCTCCTCAGCACATGTCCAAACCAACGTCATCTTGCCTCTCTGGCTTTGTCTCCAAACCTTCCAACCTGGGCTGACCCTCTAATATACTTATTGCTAATCCTGTCCATCCTCGTCACACCCAGTGCAAATTTTAACATCTTCAACTCTGCCACATCAAGCTCTGACTCATGCATTTTTTGTCAATGCCACTGTCTCCAACCCATATAACATAGCTGGTCTCATTACCCTCTCGTAGATCTTTCCTTTCACTCTTACTGGTACTCGTCTGTCACAAATCACTCCTGACACCCTCCTCCACCCACTCCATCCTGCCTATACTCTCTTCTTCACCTCTCTTCCACACTCACCATTCCTCTGAACTGTTGATCCCAAGTACTTAAACTCATCCTCCTTTGCCACCTCTACTACCTGCATCTATCTTCCCTCTCATTCACACACATATATTCTGTCTTAGTCCTGCTGACCTTTATTCCTCTTCTCTCTAGAGCATATCTCCACCTCGCCAGGGTCTCCTCCACCTGTTCCCTACTCTCACTACAGATCACAATGTCATCTGCAAACATCATAGCCCACGGGGACTCCTGTCTGATCTCGTCTGTCAACCTGTCAATCACCATTGCAAATAAGAAAGGGCTCAGAGCTGATCCTTGATGTAATCCCACCTCCACCATAAACGCATCCGTCACTCCCACCGCAGACCTCATCGCAGTCACACTACCCTTGTACATATCCTGTACCACTCTTACATACTTCTCTGACACTCCCGACTTCCTCATACAATACCACAACTCCTCTCTAGGCACCCTGTCATATGCTTTCTCTAAATCCATAAAGACATAATGCAACTCCTTCTGAACTTCTCTGTACTTCTCCATCAACACTCTCAGAGTAAACATCGCATCTGTAGTGCTCTTTCCTGGCATGAAGCCATACTGCTGATCACTAATCATCACCTCCCTTCTTAACCTAGCTTCCACTATTCTTTCCCATAACTTCATGCTGTGACTGATCAGTTTAATCCCTCTGTAGTTACTACAGCTCTGCACATCACCCTTATTCTTAAAAATCAGTATCAAAACACTTTTTCCTCCATTCCTCAGGCATCCTCTCACTTTCCAAGATTTCATTAAACAATCTAGTTAAAAACTCCACTGCCATTTTACCGAAACACCTCCATGCTTCCACAGGTATGTCATCTGGACCAACAGCCTTTCCGTTCTTCATCCTCTTCATAGCTATCCTTACTTCCTCCTTGCTAATCCACTGCACTTCATGATTCACTATCCGCACATCATCCAATCTTCTCTCTCTCTCATTCTTTTCATTTATCAACCCCTCAAAGTACTCTTTCCATCTGCTCAACACACTCTCCACGCTTGTGAGTACGTTTCCCTTCTTATCCTTTATCACACTTACCTGCTGCACATCTTTACTAGCTTGGTCCCTCTGTCTAGCCAATCGTTACAGATCCTTTTTTCCCTCCTTAGTGTCCAACCTTTTATACAACTCTTCATACTCCTTATCCTTAGCCTTCGCCAACTCTCTCTTTGCCATGCACCTCATCTCCTTATACTCTTGTCTATTTTCTTCACCTCTTTGACAATCCCACTTCTTCTTCACCAACCTCTTTCCCTGTATACTCTCCTGTACTTCTTCATTCCACCACCAGGTCTCCTTGTCCTCATTCCTCTTTCCAGATGTCACACCAAGCACCTTTCTAGCCATCTCTTTTACTAGCTCTGCTGTAATTACCCAGCTATTCGGTAACTCTTCACTGCCACCCAGTGCCTGTCTTAACTCTTCCCTGAACATCACCTCACAATTACCCTTTTTCAATTTCCACCATTTGATCCTTGGTGCTGCCCTCACACTCATCCTCCTCTTCTTGATCACCAATGTCATCCTACAAACCATCATCCTATGCTGCCTAACTACACTTTCCCCTGCCACCACTTTACAGTCTCCAATCTACTTCAGACTGGCCCTTCTACATAAGATATAATCCACCTGTGTGCATCTTCCTCCACTCTTGTATGTCACACTATGCTCCTCCCTCTTGTTAAAATACATATTCATCACAGCCATGTCCATCCTTTTCGCAAAATCCACTACCGTCTGACCTTTTGCATTCCTTTACTTAACACCATAACTACCCATCACTTCCTCATCCCCTCTGTTCCCTTCACCAACATGCCCATTTAAATCTGCTCCAATCACCAGTCTCTCACCCTTGGGTACAGTCATCACCACTTCATCCAACTCACTCCAAAATTTTTCTTTCTCATCCATCGCACACCCAACTTGTGGAGCATATGCACTAACAACATTCATCATTACACCATCAATTTCCAGCTTCATAAACATCACTCTATCTGACACTCTTTTCACCTCCAAAACACTCTTAGCATACTGTTCCTTCAGGATAATGCCTACGCCATTTCTCCTCCCATCCACACCATGATAAAACAATTTGAAACCACCTCCGATACACCTAGCCTTGTTCCCCTTCCATCTCGTCTCTTGCGCACACAATATACCAACCTTCCTTCAGTCTATCATATCAGCTAGCTCTCACTATACCAGTCATACTGCCAACATTCAAAGTTCCGACCCTTACTATCACAGTCCTAGCCTTTACCTACCTTCAGGCATGCCTTCCTCCTCTTCTCCTCCTTCGGCCAACAGTAGCCCAATTTCTGCCAGCACCCTGTTGGCCAACAGTACTGGTGGCGGTCATTGTTAACCCGGGCCTCGACCAATCCAGTATGTATTTCTGTACTGTTTTCTGCATGTATGATTTGGCAAAACTTTACGCCGGATGCCCTTCCTGATGCAACCCTCCTCATTTATCCGGCTTGGGACTGGCACAAAGAAATGCACTGGCTTGTGCATCCCCAGTGGCTGGGTTCGACAGTAAACAGCAGTAATACATGCTAATATTGGCTTTGCATAGTACAGTGGCAAGCAGCAAGTTTGCTCGACAGTTGGCAAAGTGTTTGTGCATGCAAGATACACATTTCTGTTACTTTCCCTGTTTCCATGTAGTTAAACAGTGCGCAAACATGAGCTGCATTGCTAAAAGTCTGAACATTAGTATTGAGTCTATGAAACACACCTGCTGCTTAGGTAACTCTGTATCAGCATGTGTAAATGCACTGACATATTTCTTTTTGAGTGCAAACACAAAACGCTGTGGACTGCAAACACCACACACCCAAACGAGCAGTAGGTTTCTATAAAATAAAACTTTTTATTCCAACTGATACTGTAAGAGTAGGTGATGTTTGCAGTTGGAATAAAAAGTTTTATTTTATAGAAACCTACTGCTCGTTTGGGTGTGTGGTGTTTGCAGTCCACAGCATTTTGTGTTTGCACTCAGTTTTTTGCTCGTTGCTGTTTTCAGATATTTCTTTTTGAGCCCAGATGATACTGGGTTTGAGTCCAGGTATATGTAATACTTTTTAATAAACCGTGATAATGCAATGACATTATTCTTTATAGTACATTCAGCATATGTTATTGTGTGTGGATGTAGCACAGAGGGGTTAAGCGGCACTGAATAAAGGAAACCATAGCATTGTAGAGCCACTCACTGTTGCTTGGCATTAGTGTGTGATACCAAACTTCACCTAAACATACAGGCCAAAAAGTGAAGGGATCCATTGCTTTATCTGGTACTTATGTGTGTTCTGTGTGATTCTATGTTTGGACCAGATTATAGGTTTTAAAATTGAATAGATAGGAAAGTGGTGAAATGGGGAGCAAGCAGGTGGAAGAACAAATAGAAAGTAATACAGGAATATGCAAGAGGGAGGTAGGAAAGAATTATAGCTATCCTTTTCTTCACCAGTAAAAACTGATAATATGTGCAGAATATTACCAGAATTTGGACTGTCACCTCCAGAGAGAAGGGTGACAACAACATAATCATATTGTATAGCTAATTGGACTGAATCAAGTATGTCAAGAAGACATGTGTGTGAAATGGAGAGCTATTTATGGGATGCTATTTTTTTGTGAGACAGGTGCCCATTTTATTTTTATTCAGTAAGGGAGGAATGTGGGGTAAAGCATGTAGGTATTTCTGAGTCAGGTAAGTTGGGTAACTGAGGAAGCAACTGCAAAGAAACACAATAAATGAGACAAGACATATGGACAGTGAGGGACACAAAAGGTTGGGGACACCATGATTGGGGTGAGAGAGGGGACAACACATGCTCATGCCAGGCATACACGGAGACAGTGAGACTCAAGTCCTTACCCACTGGATTGTCATCACTGTCCTCTTACTCCACTGGCAGCTGGAGTGCTTGATGTCTTCTCCTCCTAAATACCATGAAGGAGAGCAGTCTCTATCTAGTGTAGGCATACATCAATGGTGTGGTGCATGACCCTATGCACCAACCCTAGCATCTTCCAGTGGGTGATGAAATCCCCACCTCTGCCATTGCTCCCAGACAGTACCACTGCACCAGCTTCTGGAGCAGTACTACCTGAGGGTGCAGGTCGTGCAAAGGCAGCAGAAGCAGTGCTGTCAGGTTGGGTCCCATTTGTGCTGGGCATCTGTGCTGCAGCTTGTGAACTGGGGGCAAGCTGATCCACTGGGGCTGGTCTACCTCACTGTGTTGTGTAGCATTTAGTTATTTAGTACACACAGATGACATGGAGGCATTTTGAAAACACATAATAGAAAATAAAAAAGAGATAAGGGTTGAGGGTGAGAGAAAGAAAAGAGATAAAATTAGTACCATCATATGTGACATACAATGCATTAACACAACTATACATCTATTTTATCTGAAGTATTACATTTAAGTATATGTCTTAATAAATACCTACAGAGTGCTGAAAGTAATCTCTGAAATATACATGCATTGCACGTATGCATGTTCCAGTTATACAGATTACAATTAACAGCAGCACATTCAAGCCACTTGTATAGATTTTAATTTAATGTAAATATTATTAAAAAATGCAGTACTGTGTAGTTGTGACTCATGGTATTTGGACCCATAACTACTGACTACAGTCTTATATGTGACTCCTAAAGTTGGTTTGTGCTACAGACTAATGCATGCACACTTGCTTTTACAATTAGGATATGCATGCTCAATTTGCTACAACCACATAAAAACAAAAACTATCTTTAACTTTTAAAGATATAATAATACTTCTCTTGTGCTGCATACTTACCACTTGCTTCCCTCAGTCTCTCCATTCGAACAGCATGAGCACGTCTATTAAATTCTATGTTGGCTGGGGAAAGAACAGAAAAGTATTATGTGTACAAGTCTTTCCTATATTTAGCTTTCTAAGTATTACAAATACTCTCTTATTATCATACTTGCACAGCTGGGGGATGTCCGCAGTCTCAAATTCCGTCAACCAATGGTTAAGAGTATCCCTCTTGCTCCTCTGTAGGTTATTAAAATCATGCCTACATTGTTCTCCAGTGCATGGGATGCCAGTAGCACTGGATATAGCCTTAGCCAAACAACTCCACGCCTCAGACTTTCAATGGGAGCCACAATACTCCCCCTATAGAAGCTTTTGGCTGTGGTGCTTTACCAGGAGTCTATCCTGGAATCCTAAACAACCCACCTCTATACCATAAACTGGGCAGCTTCCCCACTAACTCTAGACATGTCTAACACCCTACCTAGAGCAAATTAGATGAATGCTTTCCCATCAATTCAAGTAATCACTTTTGCTGGTAGTGTACAAATCCAAGCAATGATTCCAGCCATGTTTGTACAATGTTAAGTGGAGAGCAGCAGTGCTAAGCAAGGATGAAATAAATATTTGAAAAAAGAAGGTTAACCTGACACTTGACCTTAGTTTGAAGGGTGTCTGCTGATGCAGCTTGGAAACAAATATTGAAAATTATAAGGGAACAGTAAAGTGAATTAAGTTTGCAGACATGCACTGGGGACATAAATGTAATGACCTGACACATTTGTTTTTGGCTTTATACACTGATAAACTTGATTTTTAAAGTGTGAAATTCAAACTTAGGCAAAAGAGACAAAATATTTTCTTCCACAACATTGATTTTTCATCTTTGTCACAGAAGAAGTCCTCAGGCATAGTCAAGAATGATTAATAAATACAGCTGACTGTGAGATATTACACATATATCTGCTTGAACTGACAAGGTTCTTGTATATAGATCCAGCTGTATATGTGCCTTATTTAATTGTGAAAGACATTCAAGTCTAGATAACAGAATTATACTTACAGAAATATAGTAGACAGTATACCATCAGTCATACATCTGAAAACACAATGAGGGAGTCTTATTCCTCATACATATAATTCATATCAGCTCCACTATCTAAAGTGTTATTAGTGAGAGTGAGTATAATGGGAAATAAAACAAAAATAAAAAAATTGCTGGAATACCCTGTATTAGAACCCAGGACCATGTGTATGGCACTACACTTATACCTGTTGCCACAAGAATGGTGAAATAGCACTTGTCTATTTTACCATTCATTGCTATAAACTACACTGTCACAACAGTAAAAATAGGTTACACACCCTGTACTAGAACCTAAGACCATCTATACTCCATCCCTACACTTACACCTGCTCCCACAGGACTAGTGACATGACATTTCCATAAATTCCTACTCATGCTTAAGTTCTCTGTGTTAACCACCTTTCAATGCCACTTAGTGTGGATGCACAATATCCAACATAATTAATTGAATGCATCTGTTTTCAGTTATTGGCTACCTGCATCCTGTCTGCAAGTGTTGGGGAACCTTGCTAATCACTGTGTAATGTCTTTAGGTGGTGTTGGAGATGGAAAGCAAAAACTGCAATAATGTATTATTTTCACCTTTTTCACTTTTATAGATGCACTGTCTGCAGGTGTTCTCTCTGCTTTCTGTGTGGGCCAATAGTCTGAGTTTGCACACTGCTATGTGTCATTCAAATGAGATAAGAACAGCCAAACATTAATTTTCTATTTCCCTTGTTTGCTCTGACCTGCAGACCATGCAAATACTGCCCCCCAAAAAGGGAAAAGTAGTTGAAATGAATAAGGCAATCTATGAAAGAAACATTACAAAATGTTTGTTAGTACACATGAAATATTTCTACATATGTATGGGTTTGAAATCTCACTCCAATGAACTTTCAGAATACAGTAAGGTTGCCTTATCCCTCTTTGCCACACAAACAGCTTTGCAGCAGGGAAATTAATTAATTCTGCATACAACAAACTGCAACATCATCCACAGTACTAAGAAACCACATAACAGTTGTTTGTATATGCATAACGTTTCAGTGTAGTGCACTGAGTGATCATACAACCATTTATGACTACTGCTTGCAAAAATGTATCTCTGTCATTCCTCTCTGTGCTTGTTGCTCATGCTTGTCTTTTCTGACCTGTAATCTGAGACATGCAGTCTGTAAGGTATTCTATATCCTTGCCCTTAAAATGTCTAAGGATATTAAATGACAATAATATACAGTTGTCAACAAATGAAGGGGCAGTTGTATGTTAATGAACACAACCTGTGAACTGAGTGCTTCTTACTTACATTTCCAACCTTGATAAAATTATTTCTATACACTTTGTAAGTCTAACCTGACACACCCACTGGACGTAGGGCAGCCTGCATTGCTGTTGTGTTTTCCTTCTCCCTACCAGTAATCATTCACAGTTGCGATCCATTAGCAACAAACAATGAGGGTGTGCCTGTACTATCCTTCCATCTCCTACACAGAGCCAAGCATTTGGGATTCAGCAGTTCTAATGAGTTCATACCTCATTTGCTCCATCACCATGCTAACAGCCTTGAATCTTCACGATAAAAAGGCAACTGTGTAGCTAGGAAATCTGAAGATGTGAACAACTGTTTATGAGGAGAACACAGAAGAGGGTATTATTTTGGGATATATCTGCTCAGAAGACTACTGAACTTGAGAAAGTATGCTTGCATTTTTCAGCTATATATTTCAGAGGCTAAAATGTCATTTAAGAAAAATCTGTTTATATATATATATATATATATATATATATATATATATATATATATATATGTATATATATATATATATATATATATACACACACACACACACATATATATATATATATATATATATATATATATATATATATATACACACACACACACACACACACACACACACACACATATATATATATATATATATATATATATATATGTATATATATGTATATATATATATATATTTTTTTTTATTTTACATTTGTTGACCAGGATAGTCTGACTGGATGCATGTCCATTTTCAGCGGAGGCCCGGGAGAAAAGCTCCGAGGGTAAGCAGATACAGCATTACATAATACCAATATTACATATTTCAAACATACTATTTACAGTGATTACATAAGTGAGCAAGTTAAACAAGTTCCACAGGTTAGAGTTAATCCCAAGCATAAGTCAGGATTAAATTAAATTACACAGTAAACTGGTTAACAGATTTTTACACATTCTAGAGAGAGTTAGCCAGGCTTGATACATTGACATAGCCAGTTATGTGCCAAATGTTGTTTGAGTCTAGTTTTAAATTGACCTAAGGTAGAAAGTAAGGTAATATCAGCTGGAAGAGAGTTCCAGGGTATACTTACAGAGTTTGCAAAGAGAGAGTCACTGGCTGTGTTATTAATTTTGCTAGTCTGAATTAGTAGTTTGTTAGTGGATTGAAGCAGTCTAGGATTGTTATAGGAGGTGATAATATTTTTAAGTGCAGGAGTATTGTCCGGATTATAGAGGATTTTATAGGCCATAATCAGTTGGTTATACTGGATTAGGCTGGGTAATTCAAGCCACCCAAGCTGATTTAGATCGATGCAATGATGTGTCCTAAAAGGCAGCCCAGTGGCAAACCTGGCAATGTGGGTGTAGCAAATTGAGAATTTAAGGACAGTCTTCTTTAAATTTGAGAGTAGAGGGGATGCATACAGAAAGGTTGAAAGAAGGTGAGAGCGAGCTATGGCAATTTTAGCTGGAGGGGTTAGGAAGGCTTTTATTCTGTAAAGTGACCCTAGTTTTTTATTGATAGCTTTGATAGGTTGGTTAACATGTAGGTCAAATTTTAGATTATTATCTATGATGACACCTAATAGTTTTGTAGAGGGGTCAGGGGAGATTATTGTGCCATCATTTGAATTTATGGTAAAGGTGAAAGCGGTATACCTACGTGTTGGTGAAAATAACAGCATTTTATTTTTTTTGGGATTTACGATCAGATGACGTTCAGAAAGCCAGTTTTCTATTGTATTAAAGGTGGTCTGGGAAGCTGACCATAACTCTATTGGAGATGTGGCCGAGCAAATCAGAGTAGAGTCATCAGTATATTGGATACAGCTGACTTTTGGGATGACAGTATAAAGGTTGTTCATGAAAATGGAGAACAGCAAGGGACCTAGTATAGAGCCTTGTGGTACTCCAAGGGTGTTAGGTAGAAGATTAGAGAGTTTGTTCTGTCAGAGGACAGCCTGCTGTTGACAATTCAGGTAGGATTGAAACCATTGAAGGGCTCTAGTATCTAGACAGAAAGTTTGCAGGGTGTGGATTAAAAGTTGGTGATCAACCATATTGAATGCCTTGGAAAGATCCAAGAAGAGGGCTGAAGATATATAATTATTGTTGCAATTATGGTTTATGGTGTTGGTAAAGGCTAGGAGGGCTGAAGTAGTGATGTGATGAGGACGGAAGCCATGCTGACAGTCTGCCATAAGGTGATTCTGGATTAGGTGGTGCATGAGTTGTCTATGAATACATTTTTCCATAATCTTTGCAAGTGGAGAGAGTATAGCTATTGGCCTATAATTGGAGAATTAAGTAGAGCTGCCTCCTTTGTGAAGTGGGATTACATAGGATATTTTCCAGATGGTGGGAATTTTAGCTTATACTATGGTTCAATTGATTAGTATTGGGACGGGGTAAGCAATAGCATCAGCTGATTTTTGTAGGTACTCGGCAGGAAGATGATCAGCAGAAAGTGTAGTAGGTTTTAATTTTTTGATCAAGGTACGGATAAGTGAAATGGTGACTGGTTGGAAGCAGAACACGAGTAGGTTTCTAGGGGTGGTACTTTCAAAGCCAGGGGAGCTAGGAGGTAGTTGGCTAGCTAGGGCTTGAATTGTTTCAGTAAAGAATTGGTTAAAACTGTCAGAAACATCTTCAGGGGTTTTATCAATAGTAACAGCAGGGATTGGGGTTGAAGTTTGTCCAGGATGTAGTAGATTATTTAAACCTGCCCAAAACTTCTGAGGGTTATTTTGATTTACTGTCTGTAAATTACAGTAGTCTTGTAAAATGGATTTTTTAGTTTCTTTCCTGGATTGCCTGTATTTAATGTGATCTTGGGGGTCTTTAGAAGAATGCCATAAAGCCCATGCTTTGTTTTTAAGGGTAATTTTGAGTTTAGACTCTTTAGAAAGCCATGGCGCAGTTTTTTCCTTTGTTCTCTTTGAATGAACAGGTGCATGCAAATCAAGGATCTCAAGGAATTTGTTGTTAAAGTATGCTACTGCTTCCTCTAAGTGGAGGTGTTTTAGAATAGACCAATTACATGAGTTTAGTTCTTGTTGGAATTTGGCAGGGTCAAAGTTTTTATTGTTTCTAACCTTTCCGAGTAAGGGTTGTTGGGAATTAATGGCTTTGTGCTTAATTACATATGTGAGAAGGTGATCGCTTAGGCCATCAGGGAGGGTACCAGTGGTGTACAGTTGGGGGTGACTATTTATGAGTACCCAGTCAAGTATGCTTTATTTTTGGTTGGGTTTACCTATCCTGGTAGGGGTGGATATGATTTGTGAAAATGCATGCAGGTTAATATGGGTGGTTGGGGATTCTGAGGAACAAGTGCCCCAGTCTATGTTAAAGTCTCCATAGTAGTAAGGTTTCTTGGGGGTAGTGACATGACAGCCAGTGTAGGATATCTTCAAGCGTAGATATATTGTTACCTGGGGAATGTACATACAGATGATATTAATGCAGTTATTTTTATTAAGTTGCAATTTGGTGACAAGAATCTCTGAGTTATTAATCTGAGGTGGTTGTATTACATCTATGGTGACATTCAACTCAGATTTATAGAGTACAGCTACCCCACCCCCTGTCCTGGAAGCACGATCCAGCCTGTGTATGTTGTACCCAGGTAGTAACACTTCATTGTCTGTAGTGTTAGGTTTTAACCAGGTTTCAGATAAACAGAAAATCTCAGGGGAGTGGGCATCCAGAAGTGCATGCAATTCATGTACATTGTTATTAATGCTTCAAATATTGAGATGATAGGCTAGGAGAGAGTTAGTTGGCCTATTAATTGTAGGTTTGCTTAGATTGCAAGTAGAGGGGGTGTGTGTATCTGAAGTGGGTGGGCCAGGGTTGAGGTGAATATCACCACCATGTATTAGGTTAAGTCTATACTTGGTGATGAACTTCAGGAATTTGTTTATTAGTTTGTGGTAGTGTTTGGATCTAGAGCTAATGTGCCTGGGTTTGAGATGTTTATAGACTGAACAAGATGTTGGATAGGACCTGGTACGGTAAGTACGGTTGAAGGTGGGAGGATTTTCAGCTGGGGTGATAGTATTGCCTTTTGGGACCTGAAATCACGTGAGAAACTGTGTTTCATACAAGGTAAAGAGGTATGGTGCGAACCAGATGGGTAGTAAACAGGAGTATATCATTATTTGTGATTCAGCTAGTGAGTTAAGGAACTGTTTTACCTGGTGATGCAACACCAGAAGATAGAGTGGTGAGGTAAAGGTATGGGAAGGGGGATTAGAGAATGCCAGATGAAAGCTAATAGGTGCTATTAAAATGTAGGTAGAAGAATGGGGGTGGGAGGAATTATCCCAGATGAAAGCAGATATGATCTAGAAAGTGGGGGAGTGGCTATAGTACTATAAATTTAGAGGTACTGGGGCGGGAAGGAATTGGGGGCAGGGAGGGGAGCGAAGAGAGCCCAAGCATAGCGATGGTGAATGTTGTGGGGCTATTGCAATTTACAAGGTTTCCTAAGGTGTCCTAAAGCTATAAGGTAAGTATTATAGCTCTTAATGTAAGAGTCAGTTTACTTAAGTTACAGGGGAAGGAGGCAAACACTCAAGTAGAAAAAAGAGCCCTATGGCTGATCAAAATGGTGACCTACTTAATTACACAGCACTGCAAGTGAAAGCTTAACAAATGCTTTTTGTGTGCAACCTACTCTGCTTAAATGCTGAGAAAAACTGATTTTGTTATGGTGACCAATTGCAGTCCTGTAGACTCCGTTTTGTAGGTAAATGTAGAGATCAACTAGGAAAAGAGAAAAACAGAGATTCTAGGGTAAGCATGAAGGCAAGAACAGGCAGTTATTTTATAATAATGCATTCAGAAAGGTTTGAGGGTGGGGGTGGTAAAGTAGCACACTTCAGAATTAACTAAGATTTATAGCTAAGAAAGAGAGCAATGCAGTAAATAAAGACTTGCCAGATTTTAAAGATATACCAGAAAAACTAAAGCAATTGTTCACAATTGTACAACTGGAAAATTGCCAGCAAAAGCACTTCAGGTATAGCTAGCCCAAGTTATTCAGGTCATAAAAGCACTTCTTCAATGTGTGTGTGCAATATATATATATATATATATATATATATATATATATATATATATATATATATATATATATTAATATAATATATTAATTAGCAAACACTACTGTTATCTGTATGCATTACTTAGATGTGTACTGATTGCATGGACATGTTTGTCACAGGTATACATGATTGGCAATAGCTTGAAATGGAATGTTCTGGGTTAAATCTGCAGATGTTTCAGGGACAATTTATTTGATAGCACGTTTTGCATTTCACTGATGGTTTGTCAGCAAAATATGTCATTTGCCTGTTCTTTGTGTGGGTGGGAAGAAAACTGCATTTCTGTTTTGGCACAAACAAGGATATGTTGCTATTGTTACTCTCCCTTGTTTTGCATCCAGCCTTGCTTTGTGTGTGAATGTAATATGTTACACCCACACAATTTCTATTATTCATATTTCAAATATCTTGACTGTTTTATGTTTCTCCAGTAGGTAATATTGAAATACTACCTTTCCTGTTTTATCTGGGAACATATATTTGTTAGTTATGTGCATTATCCTTCTGTTGCGTTTTAGGAAACCTATGACTATGGCACCCAGGCATATCAATCCCCCAAAAAAAAACACTCTTCAGTGACCCTGATAATCTGGTCATTGTGGAAGCTTTTAGGTGACTTGGTGCCTTTCTGCTTGAGAGAGGACATGGATCTATATCAGGCAGAATGCAAATTTGTCAGCAGATAGTGAATGTAGTAGGCAGACACAGCAGGACATATGATCAGAATGTGCAACAGGCTGAAGTCTAAGCTGCTGCTGCTGCTAATAGACCAAGGCCAAAATGGAAAAGAGTTTTCAGACCCAGGTTAACTTATCACAATCTACATGATGTGGAAGTTACAGGGTGCTACAGGGTGGATAGAGACACACTAGAGGAACTCTGTAACTTCTATTGTCCTCAGCTCAGAGCCAGGGCAAACTGAGCAGAACCCATCCCACTGGAGACAAAGGTATGTGTAGCACTTAGAATGTTAGCTAAAGGTACCTTTCAGAGACCAACAGGTGACATGTTGGGGGTGTCACAGGATTCAACATCCAGGATCCTCCATCAGTTCTTGAATGCTGTGCTCCAACATGCTAGTGACCAAATATATTTTCCCCATATCCTGATAATAGGGCCAGAAATATTCAGGACATCTACCCACTAGCACACTACCCTGAAGTACTGGGTGCCATAGACTGCACACATATAAAAATTAACACACCACCTGGGGAACAGGGAGGCTCTACATAAATAACCACTAAGTCATGTGTAATGCCAAAGGAGTCATCTTGAATGTTTGTGCTGGCAACCCAGGCAGTTACCATGACTTGCATATCTGGCACACCTCCCAAATGTATCAGATGTTCACAAGGGGGATATCCCACAGGATCATTTACATGGAAATGCAGGTTATGCAATGGAACTGTGGCTGATGACAGCCATCAAAAATGCACACACAACTGTTGGAGAATTCCATAATGAGACATACTCTCAAACCAGAAATATCATAGAGAGTGTGTTTGGGCTGCTGAAGTCACAGTTCCAGTGCCTAGATTCATCTGGAGAAGCCTGCAGTAAATCCACTTACATGTACTGAAATATTCATAGTATGTGCCATGCTACACAAAGTATTCCTGAGAAAAAAGCTTCAGCAGGATCAAAAGGGGGGAAGGGGCACACATTCCACCACCAATGGCAAGGTCACCACAGTCACACACAGGTGGGGAGTCAGAGGGGGAACCAGCAGCTGCTATGGGTATAGGCAGACATAGGCATGATTAATATGCCCTTGCATTGGCTTAGAGATAATGCATGGCACACTCATTTGCCACCTAAGGGCCTAAAATATTCCTCCTGTGCACATACATATAGTAACATTGATGCCAGGCAATGCTTACAACCTTTACTTACTCATGTAATGGCTGTGTACTGCTTGCATTAGACAGAGTCAGACATGAACTAAAACTGTTGCAACTGGTGGAATTACAAGGTAAGTGATAAATCTGGAGTGTATTGTGTAATAATATGAATGATTGCCATATCCTTGCATGTTTTTACTTGGTAGTGTAAGCAAGTAAATGATGGCTGATTTCTGCAGAAATTACATTAACATGTGACAACAGAGGCTTATGTGGCTTACATGTGTTCATTATTAAGTATTAGGCCTCAGGCATCAAAGATTCACATAATCATACCTCTCAAAAGTAGTGATGGTCACTGCATGCTCTCAGTTTAGCAGCATACAAGAGAGAAGTTAGAATGTAATAATACACATTTCAGTTTCAGATTTCACAACCCTCACAAGATCATTAAAAATAATAATGGAAAAAAAGTTTGACACTATCAACTGTCTAACTTTCTAAGAGCAATATAAGTTAAAGGTACAATGACCAGTTCAACATCACAAATGCAGATTTACTAAGCAGTAAGTCAGCTATGCATCCTGAGCATCAGATACAAACATTATGTATCTCTGAATCCAAAAGATAGAAAACAGGGATATGGCACAGTTATCATCACTTGCACAAGGTGTTGTTGGGGATAGGAAACTTAGGCGGATGCAAAAAGTCAGTGAGTATGTGTGAGTAAGAAAGAGAAGCCGGCAGACATTCAGATAAAGTAACAAATGGCCAGTGAAACAAAATGATTTTTAAGCTTCATAGCTGAACCTTGTAACTGCTGTGTGTGTGTCTATATGGGTCCTCCAGGTGAAACTGGTGTGTGAGTGGCTGCATGAACACAGCCAAGCTCTGTGGTAGCTCTATGTTTTGGTATGTTGGACAAGTTTGAACCATGCTTGGTAGAGGTGGCAGTTCATCATTGTCATACCTGACCACGAGAACTGGCTCTGTCAGGAGTTTGACTGGCACATTCATACCCATGGTCAGATGCACTGCTGCTACCTGAATGTAAGTGATGTCTGCTGGATGAGATCCCCTCATGAGAATACCCAGGACCATGACCCCATGGCCTGCCATGTCTGGTTTGGACAGGTCAACCACTGTTGGAGCAGTGGAAGTCCTGCCACTATGGGAGCATGATCGGGCATTGCCACATTGGCTAAAAGCAGATGATGTGTCTGACCTACACCACTAGAATGCCATCCACCTGCTAGCAGGTGTTCCATCACAGACACTGCTCATTCCAATATGTAATTCATCCAATCCATTAAGTCAGCAACACAGTGGAGGCAGTCATGCATGCCATCTACAACCCTAAGCATTTCTCTTGAGGACCTATGGGAATGTGCCTGTGCCTCCATGACAGCCCTAAACATATGCTAAGTGGATCAGGAAGAGACACCTGCATCAGGTGGATGATGGAAAGAAGGCCTCCTCCAAGCACCCCTGACAACCCTCCTGCGTGAAACCTCACCCACACTGTGACTATGGCCACAGTCAACAGGCACTACAGCCACAGTAACCACACTTCCCAGGTCGATTTTCTCTCACCCACCACCTGTTCAGTATCTGAGAGGGTCACTGGAATATGTAGGTGTAGGCCTACTGGCTGTGTCTGATGGAATTTCAGGGGATGGCTGTATGTCAACCATACTGTCAGATTCAACCTCTGCATTCCCTGACTCTGCCTCTCTTTGGCCACCATCATCATTAGCATCTGCAGATACACTGCCATCAGGTGGTAGAAGACAAATACATTCACTGTCAGGTTCACTTGTGATAATAAGCAAAAAACACAGGAAAAATGTAATACCTACACTATTATAGACCAATATATGCTAACAAACTAACAATTGTGCCACTATTACAGACAGTACAGCAATACACACAACAGAGCGAATATTAACATCACACACTAAAACATTTTTGAACTGCTCATCACTACTGTCATAAAAATGTTTGGCTTACCATGTGCAGATGATGGTATGCTCCCTAAGCCAGATGGTTCTGGAAGAAGTTAAGAAAAAGGTAAGGACAACATAATCACAATTAGCAGTAACACAGGGGGTAAAACTTTTTGTCCTTTATATATCCATTAACTATACTTTCAGTGAGAACTTGGATGACAAGCCCAACCTAAGCCTCATGTGTAATCAATGAGAATGTGTTTTTAACTTTAGCAATCTTCAGTCCCCCCAACCGATGTATTGTTAAACAGAGTTATCATACTGTTGTAAATATTTTACTGTACAACAGTATTTAACAACTGAGATACAAAAGTCTATCTGGATGCTCCTCCTGGGCATACTTGCTGTCCCTAAAACAGTAGCAATAATGGCAAGGACATGCTGTTCTGCACTTTCCTGTGAGCTGTCTGGATCTGTGATAGTGGACAGGAACTCTTCATTTGTTGTTAGCAGTGGCTGTGTAGCAGCCCCCCCCCACTACCCATCTGATCATGGACACTGCAGCTGCTCTCCTCTGCAGATGAGATCATGTCAGTAGTCCTATGGTGCACCTGATCATATGTCCTGCTGTGGCTGCCTGCTGCATTGACATCTGCAACTATCTACTGCCAAATTTGCATTTTGCATTACATATCTCCACGTCCCTTCTCAAGCAGAAAGGTACCATGTCGCCTAAAAGCTTCCACAATATCTTATTCTCAGGGTCACTGAAGGGTGGTTTTGGGGGTTGAAATGCCTGGATGCCATAGTATTAGTTGCCCTAAAAGACAACAGAGGGATAATACAAATAAGTATCACGTAACTACAAAATAACTGTTCCCAGATAAAATGGAAAAGGTAGCATGTCAGTATTACCCTATGGAGAAACATAAAACAGTCTAGAGATTTAAAATGTGAACAACAGACTGTATGCAAAAAAAGGGAGAGTAACAATAGCTACATATCCTTGTTTGTGCCATAACAGAAATGCAGCTTTGATCCCCCACCCTAAAAGAACAGGCAAATGACACATTTTGCTAATAAACCATTGTTGAAATGCTAAAAGTGCTATCAAATGAAATGTCCCTGAAATACGTTTACAGATTTAACACAGAAAATTCCATTTTAAGGTATTGTCAATCATGTATACCTGTGAAATGCCCTAACAAACATGCCCATGCCATCAGTAAACTTCTAACTAATGCATACAAATAAAAGTGTAGCATTTGCTAATCAAAAAAAAAAAAAAAAAAAAATATATATATATATATATATATATAAAATATTTTTTCTTAATGACATTTCAGCATATGTAGTATATAGCTGAAAAATTCAAGCATACCTTCTCAAGTTCAGTACTCTTCTGTGCAGATATATCCCAAAATAGTTGCCTCTTTTCTGTGTTCCCCATATAAACAACTCTCCTCACCTTCAGGTTCTCTAGCTACATGGTTTCCTTTTATGGTGTAGAGTCAGGGCTGTCAGCATGGCAAAGATATAGATCAGGTGTGAACTCATTAGAATTGCTGAATCCCATCTACTTGCTCTGTGTAGCTGATGTAAACATAGTGCATGCACTCCCTCAGTGTTTGCTTTTAATGGATTGCAACTGTGAATGATTACTGGTAGGGAGAAAGAAAACACAACAGCAATGCAGACTCCCCTACATCAAGTGGTTGTGTCAGGTTACACTTACAAAGTGTTGGAAGTAATGTTGTCAAGGTTGGAAATGTAAGCAAGCACCACACAGTTCACGTGTTCTGTTCATTAACTTCCAACCTCCCCTTCATTTGTTAGCAACTGTATATTATATTATTGCCATTTTATATCCTCACACATTTTAAGAAAAATGATATAGAATGGCTTATGACTGCATGTGTAAGATTACTGGTCAGATGAGACAAGAATGAGCAACAAATACAGAGAGGTAAGACTGAGCTGCATATTTGCAAGCAATATTCATAAATGGTTGTGTGATCACTCAGTGCACTACATCCAAAATGAATACTTGTACAAATAACTGTTATATGGTTTCATAGTACTGTAGATGATGTTGCAGTTGGTTACATGCAGAATGATTTCAGTTCCCTGCTGCAAAGCTGTTTGTGTGGCAAAGAGGAATGAGGCACCCTTACTGTGTTCTGAAGCTTCATCAGAGTAAGAGATCAAATACAGGCATATGTTTGTAGTCGTTTAAAGCAGTTTTAAGTGTATTTTTTACTGTTTTTGCCTTATCTTTTCAAAAAACAAACAAAAAAAATTCCCTGTTTCCCACGTTTCTAAGCTAGTATAGTCCAGTTTTCAGGCTAGTGCTGAATTCAGGGCTGTGATACTATTTTCTGAGTTGCCCATACCTTACTTGGATAGAAGGAAATTTCTCTGTTCACTTGTGAGAGAGGTTAGCTTTGAGCAACCTATCTGTCCCTGTAGGAGTGGTTCCAGCCTAGAAGTTAATAGTTTATTGGCCATTTTGGGCTAATTTCTATCTATTTAATTTCCCTACTATAAAAACTGTGTTTGCACGGTTTTGCGCACCAAGCAGTGCCGGTTAGCTACGGTTAAATTATTCCCAGCTCCACTAAGTCTCCTCTTCACTTTTTCCCTTGAAACTAGTCTAACTCTCAATCTAAGCACTCAAAAAGCATCTTACAGCCCAGCACTTGCTCAGACCTAATAGCAAGCACTAATATACCCTGACACTGATTGCCCAGCAGGGCAAGGCTCTTTATTCACCACTCACAAACAAAGCAACTAAGCAGCTCACCCTACTATTCAGGCATGACCAAAGGTTAACTTCAGGTGCACTCGCCAGTCCAGCTGGTGAATCTGGGTATCCTGAGGCAATGTTACAACTGCCTCATGTACACAGACAACCCTCTCCTCCTACCACAAAACACTAACATATGCGAGAGATGCAATTATACAGCCAAATTGGAAGCTAAGCTGTCTCCACCCAAGACTGGAACGACAGTCAAGAGGAGAAGGTTACACTTGCGCCACACCTCCAGCCGCACACCGACCTACTAAAACAGCACTGGCAAAAAATACACATAAATACAAAAAAAATCTTACTCGGAGGCTCTAAATAAAAAAACAACAACCTGCACTTCCCATCCCAAAGCAGACAACACATAAAACACAAAATCAGTGTGCCGCACAATCACAGCCCTTTAGGTGAAATAACATACCTAACACACTAGTAATTGGTGACTCTATAGTCAGGCACACTGCTGTCCTTCTCACTAGGCTGAACAAGTAGAAGTTTACTGTTAGCTGCCTGTCGGGAGCCAGAATCCGCCACATAACACAAGCACTCAGGTCACTCCAGAACAAGTACAAATGGTGTGAATGACCTGAGACGTACCTCCCTGGACTACATGAAAATAGACATGGAAGAGCTTTCTGCTCATGCAGCCCAAGCTGGTATGACCTTGACCCAGAGTAGCATCCTGCCCTCACCAAGAATGATACCTCAGTATGAAGTAAAAATGATCAATTTCAACAATTGGCTAAGCTTCTGGTGTCATTCAAAGGGAACCCAGTGTCTGTCAGCTTGGGATGACATACTCAACAAGCTGTGCCTTTCAACCCTAGGCTTTCAAATATTGGCCAAGGCTCTTGCTGCCCCATAGTGCCTTTTTTAGACAAGGCTCAAAAGTCAAACCCACCTCCTTAAATAGCACAATTAACAAAAAACTGAGGGTTATGCTACTCAACGCCATGAGTTTAAAATATCAAAATGCACGTGCTTGAAGCACTCCTCAGTATGGAGAATATCTGTGCAGTAACTGAAACCTGGTTCAAGGCTCCAGAGAGCAACTCAGTACTACCGGGCTACAAATCATACCACACGTTTCGGCCACAGAACATGGACCAAAACACAAAAGGAATGGGTGTATCCATATTCATTAAGGATACCTACACCTCCAGGTTAGTGGCGCAGCATGATACCTCTGAGATCATCCATGTGCAACTAACATCGGGCAAATCTGCAATGCAAATTGTGGCCTGCTACAAATCACTCTCCATGACCCAGGACCACCACTCCACTTTTCTGGAGACACTGGAAAACTTGAAGATCCCACCAAACACCCTGATATTGGGCAATTTAAATTACCCTACCATTCACTGGGAAAACTACTCGAGTACAAATTCCCAGCCCCAGTGCTTCCTGGAATTCATCAAATCAAACTCCCTGGATCAGCTAGTAAACTCCCCTACCAGAGGTGAAAACATATTGGACCTGGTCATCACCAACATGGGCGAGAGGTGTTCCACACCAGAGGTCAACCTGTCACTGGTTAGATCAGACCATAAACTAATCACTCTGGATGTCCACACCCCACCACCACCCCCAACTAAGGAAACCACAGTAAAAAATGTTTCTAAAGCAAACTTCACCTTACTTAAGACAGTGGTGATAAGTTTCACAGCCCCTACGCTAAAGGATAACGCTGCTCAAGATGCAGAAACCTTTACAAAGTCCCTCTATGAGCACCTACAAGGATGCATGGATCGTGCCATCCCTAGCAAAACCAAGACTCACTCCTCTAAGAGAAGGAAAACAGTTTGGTGGACCCCTGCAATAAACAGGCCATATAATAGAAGGAGGAAACTAGTTCAGAAAAAAAGCAAATCCCAAGAAGGAAAGATAACCCTGATCAGTATCAGTAAGAAACTAAGGTCCCTCATGAAATCATCCAAGGCTAACTTTGAAAGAAAAATAGCCAAGGATTCAAAAGATAACCACAAAGCCTTCTTTAGCTATGTTAAGAATCTAAGTGGCAACTCACAGATATGCACTGAACTAGTGCAAAATAGCACAAAATATACTGAACCTACTGATATTGCCAACATCCTGGCAGATAGATTCAGTGCAAACTTCACCCCCCTCTCACCTCCAAAAGGGGCCACAACAATACCGGAAAAGTGTAGTGTCCCAAAAATCACAGACGCACAGGTGAAAATAGCCCTTTCAAAAGCCAAAAACACAGCATCAATGGGACCAGATGGTGTTCCAGGCTCCGTCTTGCATGAACTACAAAATGAACTAACCGCCCACCTAAACACGCTGTTCAACCACAGCCTCTCCACAGGCTACGTGCCCATAGAATAGTGCACAGCAATGGTTATTCCTCTCCACAAAGGAGGGGCCACAACTGACCCTGGTAACTATCGTTCCATAAGTCTGACTAGCCTAGTCTGCAAGGCTATTGAATGCATCATCATGGAACTCATTAACAAAGACATTGGGAACCTCCAAACACTTGACCCGACCCAGTTCGGCTTTGTTAAGGGCAGATCATGCCTACTAAACCTGGTTGACTTCTTTGAGACAGTCACCAAGGCCATAGACAAGGGAAAGGTGGTTCACACAGCCTACCTTGACCTCGCCAAGGCTTTTGACACCATTCCCTATTCAGGTATTACAGGAAAACACACCAGCCTGAACATAAACCCCTACTTCATGAGATGGGTTGCCAACTGGCTTACAGACAGAACTCACATGGTAAGAAGAGTGGGCTCCACGTCCGACTCTAAACCAATCACAAGTGGTGTCCCACAAGGCTCGGTCCTGGGACCCCTACTGTTCGACATATACTTCTCAGAAGTACAGGCAAACACAGGAGGACTATGGCTAACCAAGTTCGCCGATGACTGCAAACTGGGAGCCATAATTGACTCTCCGGCTGACATGGACATCCTCCAAAAGGGCATTACTGAGATGGACACCTGGTGTCAAAGTCATGGCCTCAAGCTAAATGCCAAAAAATGCATAGTCATCCCATTTGGGAAAAACAAAACACCCATGAATTACCACACAGATGGTAGCCGTCTTAATACAGGAGAGGTAATAAGAGATCTGGGGACCCAGATCGATAGTAATCTCTCCTTTGACAATCATATTGCCAAAGTAGTTAGGAAATCCTTCTATGTGGCCCATCTAATTACTAAAGGGTTTGCATCTAGAAATAAAGAGGTTATAGTGCCCCTCTATTCGTCACTCATTAGACCCATCATAGAGTACAATGCCCCATTTGGGATGTACCTCACAAGACTATTCCAACAGCTGGAAAGACCACAAAAGTACCTCACCAAGAGGATTACTGGCCTTAAACACATGTCCTATGCAGCCCAACTGAAACAATTCTGGCTGTATTCAGTGGCATATCGCTTGCTCAGAGGTGATCTCTGCCTGACTTACAAAGCCATGTCTGACTCAGAATTGATGGACATGCTCCACCTAAAGAAATCCAATTCACTGTGAGCCACATGCTCTAGTGAGCTAAATCTTGCCACAACAATAAACAGAACATGCTGGAGGGATAGATTCCTGTCACAGAGACTCCCCATGCTTTGGACCAAAATTCCAAATTACATCAGGCAGAGCCCCTCACTAACACTCTTCAAGAGAAACCTTGACGAGTGGATGGATAACAGAAAATACACCCCTGGGATCACTTCATTGGCTCTGCTTGACAGAGGATCAGTTAATTAATCAATGGGGCGGCGAAAGCCAACACACTCTGGCTAGGCTTATAAATGCCCTTGGGCAGATAGCATAGTACCTACCTATGAACCTATGAACCTATGTACAAATATTTCACATGTACTAACATTTTGTAGTGTCATAGATTGCTTTTTTTCCCCAGTGTTTGTGCAGTGAGAGGCTTATTCCAAACAAAGGAAGCAGAGAAAATGAATGTCAGGTTTGGCTATGCCTATCTGTTTGACGCTTGACAGTGCACAAAACTGACTAGGGGCCCACTCAGGAAGCAGACAGAGCACTGCAGAGAGGGCATCTGTAAAAGTGCAATGGTCAAAAACAATACATTGTTGCAGTTTTTGCTTTCCATCGAGCAACTTTTCTTAACAGTGTTGTGCAGTGGTTAGCAAGGTTTCCTAACACCTGCAGACAGGAATCAGATAGACAATTATTGAAAATGGGTATATTCAATTAATTCTGTTGGGCACTGCCCAAACATGCTAAGTGGAATTGCAAGGCGGCTAACACAGAGAACTTAAGAATGGATAGGAAATTATGGAAATGCCATGTAACTAGTCTTCTGGCTGCAAGTGTAAGTGTAGGGCTGGAGTACAGATGGTCCTGGTTTCTAGTACAGGGTGTGCAACCTATTTTTACTGTTGTGCCAGAGCAATTTATAGCAATAAACTGAAAAATCGACAAGTGTTATTTCAATATTCTTGTGGCAACAGGTGTAAATGTAGGACTGCCATAAACATGGCCCTGGGTTCTAATTTAGGATTTTCCATACATGTTTACTGTTGTTCCACTTCCCACCATATTCACTCTCACTTATAACACTTTAGATAGTGGAGATTACATGAATTATATACATGAAGAATAAGACACTCTTTTATGTTTTCAGAAGTATGTCTGAATGAATACTGTCTACTATATTTCTGTAAGTATACTTGACTTGCAAAACACATGCACAACTGGATCTATATACTAGAACCTTGTGAAGTCACACACATACATATGTAACATCTCAAACTGTCGCTTGTATTTATGAATGATTCCTGACTATGTCTGAGCAGCTCTTCTGTGGTAAAGATGGAAGATCAACACTGTGGAAGAAAATATTTTGTCCCTTATGCCTATTTTTGATTCCCACACTTTAAAAATCAATTTTATCAGTGTATAAAGCCAAAAACAGATGTGTCAGGTCATGACATTTATGCCCCAATGCATGTCTGCAAACTAAACTCATCTGACAGTTACCTTCCAATTTTCAGTACATATTTCCAACTACATCACCAGACCCTCCAACTAAGGCCAAGTGTAAGATTAACCTTCCAATTTCAAGTATTTATATCCTTCCAGCTTGGCACTGATGCACGTGGTTGGCATTGTTGCTCAGGTTTGCCCACTACCGATAAATGAGATAACTGGAATTGTTGGGAAATCATCAGTTGTCATTGCTCTAGTTTGGATATTAAACATGTCTGTTGTTAGAGGGGGAAGGTTCCCAGTTTATGGCACAGATTAGGGTGTCCAGGCATCCAGGATATTTACTGGACTCCTGGTAAAGTGCCACAGCCAAAGTCTTCTGCAGGGTGATTATTCTGGCTCCCGGTACAAGTCTGAGGTGTGGAATAATTTGGCTTAGGGTGTATCCAGTGTTACTGAAATCCCACACACTGGAGAGCAGTATAGGCATCATTTTAATGACCTACACAGATGTAAAAGGGATACCCTCAACAGTTGGTTGAATTAGTTTGAGACTGCGCAGATCCTACAGTTGTGTAAGTATGACCATAAGATAGTACTTGTAATAGTTAGAAAACTAAATATAGGCAAGACTGATATGCATAATGCTCTTTGTTCTTTTCTGTTCTTTGCCAAGCTAATACCGAACATGAGTTCAATAGACAGGTCATGTTGCTTAAATGGAGAGACTGAGAGAAGCATGTGGTATGTATACAGCACAAGAGAAGTGCTATTGTAACTTTAAAAGTTAAAAATTGATTTTTTGGGCTTTTTTGTATACTGTTGTAGCAAACTGAGCAGGCATATTCTAACCATAGAAACAAGTATTCATGCATTACTCTGTAGCACAAAACAACCTTAGGAGAGTCAAATATTAGACTGTAGTCAGAGGTTGTGAGTTCAAATACCACAAATCACAACTATATGATACTGCATTTCTTTAATAACATTTCCATTAAATTAAAGTCTATACAAGTGGCATAAATGCTCTGCTTTTAACTGTAATTTGTATAATTGGAACATACGGGTACATATGTGCAATATATGCACATTTCAAGGATTACTATCAGTCTGCAGTTATAGTGTGTATTTGTTAGGACATATACTCATATATCATACTTGAGATAAAATAGTTGTATAATTGTGTTAATGCATTGTGTGTCACATATGATGGTATTAATTTTATCTCTTTTTTTCTCTCATCCCAACCCTTATCTCTCTTTTTATTTTCTATTATGTGCTGTCAAAATGTGTCCATGTCATCCATCTATACCACATCACTAAATGATCCACAGCACAGTGAGGTAGGCCAGCCTCAGTAGATCAGCCTGCCCCTCCTCCACCAGCTCAAGCACAGATGCCCAGCACATCTGGGACCCAACCAGGCAGCACTTCCTCTGCTGTCCAATGCACTAACTGCACCCTCAAGTAGTACTGCCCTGACAGCTGGTGCAGGTGAGAACAAAGTAATCATGTTGTATAGCAAATTGGACAGAATCAAGTGTGTCAAGAAGACACATGTGTGAAATGTAGAGCTATGTATGGGATTACATTTTTTGTAGGGCAGGTGCCCTACAAAAGGAGGTGAGGATTTCATCACCCTCTAGGTCTAGGAGATGCCAGGGATGGTGGGTAGGGTCATACACAGCATCATTTGTGTACGCCTACACCGGATGGAGAGACTTCTCTCCCTCATGTTCCATAGAAAACATCAGGCATTCCAGCCACCAGCTGAGTAAGGGGACACAGTGATGATAGTCCAGAGGGTGAGGACTTGATTCTCACTCCTCCAAGTTTGATGGGCATGAGACTGTGTTGCTCCCTCCTCACCCCAATCATGGTGTCCCCAACCTTTTATGTCCCACGCGTCCCTGTCTCTTGTCTTGTTTGTTTACATTTGCTTCCTTTCCTACCCAACTTACCTGACCCAGACACACTTATGTCCATTACCCAGCATACCTCTTACTGAATTTAAAAAAACAAATTAAGCACCTGCCCTACAAAAAATGTAATACCATACATAGCTCTACATTTCACACGTGTCTTCTTGACACACTTGATTCTGTCCAATTTGCTATACAACATGATTACTTTGTTGTCACCTCTCTCTCTCTCTGGAGGTGACAGTCCAAATTCAGCTAATATTCTGCATATATTATCAGTTTTTAATTTTGAAGAAATTGGTAGTTATGTTTTGTTTCTACCTTCCTCCTGCACATTCCAGTATTGCTTTCTCTTTGTTCTTCCCCTGCTTGCTCCCCATTTCGTCACATTCCTATCTACCCCATTTTAACACCTATAATCTCGTGAAAAAATACAATCACACACAACACACATAAGTAGCAGAAAAAGCATTGGAACCCTTCACTTTTTGGCCTCTGTGTTTCCACAACGTTTGCATGGTGTACCAATGTCAAGTGATGGTGAGCAGCCCTACAATCCTGTGGTTAACTCACAACAATGCTGCTTAAACCTGCTGCACTATGGTAACACACAGCAACACATGTACAATAAAGAATTGATGTCATTGCATTATCACTGTTTATTTAAATGTATTAGATACTCCTGGATTTGAACACAGTATTATCTGGGCGCAAAAAGAAATGTATCAATGCATTTACACCTATTGCCTCATTGTCAGCTAAGAAGTAAGTGGGTTTCATACATTCAGTACTAACTCTCAGACTTTTAGCAATGTTTTGCACATTTGAACACTACTTAACTATGTGCAAACAGGGAAAATATTGGAAATGTGTATCTTGCATGCAGAAACACTTTGCCAACCATTGCGCAAACCTGCTACTTGCTGCTGCCCTATGCAAAGCCAAATTTACCACATATTAGTGCTGTTAACTTTTAGTTATGTACTCACCATAACTTCAGATGTTTGGGATCCATCTCGCCTACATTCTGACTGATGGGTTCGGAGCCGATCCTCGGCTCCGACTCGGCACGCTTATGCCAAAGAGCGAAGTCTCTTATTGGCTGAGCTTACTATATCCCAGGATGCACCACTACCAGTCCCCCAGATCTAGTTTGTCCGCATACATGCACACACGCATGCACTGCTTATATAACATTGACAGATGATACAAGATAAAAAACAGTAGAACCCAAACCATTCAATCTCTTCTGATCTCCAAGGCAGGGGGAAGGAGGGTGGGTATTAGGAATGTAGGCGAGATGGATCCCAAACATCTGAAGTTATGGTGAGTACATAACTAAAAGATGTTATGTGATCCTATCTCACCTACATTCTGACTGATGGGACAGCGTCCTAGCACCTAAATCCTGGGTGGCTCACTGGAAAACACTCCTGAGTACCGTGGAACCAAATGATACTCGTCCTTTAGATGCCACATCCAATTTATAGTGGGAAATGAAAGTGTGCGGGTTGGACCAAGTAGCCGCAGCACAAATTTCAGAAATAGCGAGCTTGGAATGAAATGCAATAGAGGTAGCCATAGCTCTAGTAGAGTGAGCTTTGACAGATGTTGTAAGTTGCTTATTTGAAGAGGAATAAGCTTGAGTTATGCAATCTCTGATCCATTTGGCAATAGTAGCTTTAGTGATGGATTTACCCAATTTATTATCTGAAAAGGACACAAACAATTGATCTGTTTTCCGAATTTGCTGAGTCCTATCTAGATAGAAGCGCAATTGCCTGTGAACATCCAATGTATGGAAGGTGTATTCCGCTTTGTTTGAAAATTTTGGAAAGAAAACTGGTAGCTCTAAAGATTGTTGGAGACAGAGATTAGAGCAAACTTTGGGGACAAAAAGATGGATTAGGTCTAAGTGATACTCTATCCTTGTGAAAAATCAAGTATGGTGGTTTGATAGATAGGGCTTGAAGTTCTGAAACTCTTCTTGCAGAGGTAATTGCAATCAAGAAGGCAGTTTTCCAAGACAGATATTTCAACTCACATGTAGCAGCCGGTTCAAAAGGGAAGATGTTAAGGCACGAAGTACCAAATCAAGATCCCACGGAGGCGCAGGATGAAAAACTGGGGGTCTTAAAAGCACAGCACCTTTCATGAAAGTTTTACATAATCTGCTGCTCATCAACGGTGGGTCTGTGGAATCGTGAAATTTGGAGATAGCTGCTAATTGGACTTTAATAGTAGAGACTGAAGATCCTTGATTAAACAAGGATGTCAAAAATTTCAAGACCTCTGGTATCGGGGCAGTAATAGGGTCTAATCCTCTGAGTTGAGCCCAGATAGCAAACCTCTTCCACTTACTGTGATACAACTTTAGTGGTGGGTTTGTGGGCTGAAGATAAAATGTGAATAACTTCCGGGTCCAAGGTGTGATTTCTGACTATAGTCGGAAGTGGAGGAGCCAAGCTGTTAATTTCAAAGTGTGAAGGGACTGGTGCTGTTGTCCCGACTGATGAATCAGAAGGTCCGAATTAGGTCCAAGAACCAAGGACCGTCCAGAGTATATTTCTGTAGGTAGGGGAACCATACCTGACGAGGCCAGTACGGAGCAATTAGAATCATTGTGGACCCCAATTGGGAAGCTTTCTGGATGACTTTGGGGAGGAGTGGAATCGGAGGAAAAGCATAAAGCAGTCCTGTTGGCCAAGGTTGGACTAGAGCATCCGTAGCTGTCTCCCCTTGACGCGGGGTCAAGGAAAAGAACCTTTTGCACTTTGTGTTTCGTGGTGTTGCAAACAGGTCGCAGCACGGAATCCCCCATCTTTTGAAAATCTGAGCTGCTACTGTTTCGTTCAGAGACCACTCGTGAGGAGAGAGAATAGTCCTGCTCAGTCTGTCTGCCAATACATTGGATTTGCCTGGAATGTGGGTCGCTACCAGGAAGCACTTGGTAGCCACTGCCCATTCCCACACCCTCATGGCCTCTCTGCAAAGGGGGTAAGATCTGGTCCCTCCTTGTTTGTTTAGATACCAGACTACCGACATGTTGTCTGTATGGATGGCGATAATGCCTTGAGGGAGAAACTTGTGGAGGGCTTGTAAGGACAGAAGTACAGCCCTCATTTCCAACACATTGATATGGAGAGATGTTTCGTTGGGCAGCCAAGAACCTTGAACTGACCTGCCCAGACAATGCCCCCCCCACCCCATCTGGGAGGCATCCGTTGTCAAGGTGGCCACCGGAGGGGGTATAACAAAAGGTCTTCCCTGATTCAGATTGGATGGCAGAAGCCACCAGCGGAGGTCCCGTTTGCACGTTTCTGTAATCAGTATGTGATGATTGAGGGGGAGATCCTGAAAAGACCATTGTGTCGATAACAGCCACTGAAGAATCCTCATGTGCAATCTTGCCAGAGGAACTAGGAGAACCGTGGCAGACATTGAACCTAAAAGTTGCAGGACCATCCTGGCTGGTGCTTTGGATCTTAGAAGCAGGGCTCGGACTTGATCTTGTAATGTTTGTATCCTTTCGGTAGGAAGGAAGATTCGCATTAACTTTGAGTCTATCTCTGCACCTATGAATCTTATGCGCTGAGAAGGCAGCAAGACAGACTTTGACCAGTTGAATGTAATTCCCAGGAAGCACCCAGGAGATGGTGGCTTGTAGGTTCTCTAGTAGTAGATGCCTGGTGGTGGCAGTCAGGAGCCAGTCATCCAGATAGGGAAACACTTGGAATCCGAGACTCCTCAGGTGAGCAGTCACTACTGCCAAACACTTGGTGAACACCCTGGGGGCTGTGGTGAGACCAAAGGGCAGAGCACAAAATTGGAAATGACTGTCTCCCAGGCTGAAGCGCAGATACCTCCTGGACGCCTGATGTATCGGTATGTGATAATAGGCGTCCTTGAGATCTATGGAGCACATCCAAACATCTTTCTCCAACAATGGGAGAATCGATTGCAAAGTGACCATTCGGAATTTGGACTTCATGATGGACTGGTTTAGTTTGCTGAGATCCAAAATGGGTCTCAGGTCCCCTGTCTTTTTTGGCACTAAAAGAACCTTGAGTAATTTCGGATCCGATCTGGTCTGTGGGGACCGGCTGGATGACTCCTTTTTCTAGCAGCTTTGAAGCTTCTACGGCTGCAATTTCCCTTTGACTGGGTGGTGGGTCCAGGATTTTTTTGGACGGTGGGGGTGAGTGTGTGAAGGGAATGGTGTAACCTCCGGCAATAATCCGAAGCACCCATCTGTCCTGAGTAATAGACTCCCAGGCTTTTAGGTGCTTGGCAAAATGGCACCCAACTGGCTCCGGAGCAGCACAGCCGGGCAATCCCTCATGAAGTGTGGGAGGCTGAAGAGCCACGAAAGGACTCACGGTCTCCAGTGTTGCGGGGGCCTCTGCCGCCTCTGGGACGGCATCTCCCAGAAAAATTTCCCCGTCCTCTGCCTCTGGAAGGGGAATCTTCCTGCTGTTGGGGAAAGAATTTCTGTGATTTGCGGAACCACATCTTCCCTCTTCTTTTAGCCTTGGGATAAGGCCGAAAGGGAGTGGAATAACGTGCTCCTACGGCAGATAAAGTCTTTCCCTCCTGCTCACAGCGGGTAAGAGTGTCTTTTACCTTGGGTCCAAACAAAGAGGACCCATCAAAGGGGGCGTCGGCAAAGTAAGACTTGCAGGCCTCCGAGAAATGACAAACGGAGCCAGGCTTGTCTCCGTGAGAGCCACGCCTGTGCCTGCCGCTCTGCCCGCCCTTCGGCCGCATATGAAATGAGCCTCATGGACAAGTTAGAAATCGAGTTAAGGATAGCCAACTGAGAGCTAACCGACTGGGCTAGCTGCTCAGGTAGGTTACCTGAGAGGGAGTCTGAGAGCTCCTTGACCAGATCCCTCTGTAGTCTGGTGAAATGTGCCAAATAATTCAGGGACCTCAGAGTAAACACCGCTGAAGTCAGGGTGCGCTTCCCATACCGGTCCATGCTCCTAGACTCCTTATTAGGAGGATGGACGGACATTGAAGCCTCTGCCACGTCCTGCTGGGTAGCAGATGCCACCACCATGGCATCTACAGCCACGCCTTTCGTTAAGAACTCCTTCTCCGGTGGGGCAGACAAAAATTTGTTAGGGTGAGAAGGCACTGGTTCCACAGTATCTGGATGTTCCCACGCCCTCCGACAAACCAAATCCAGGAGCTCGTCAAAGGGCGGAGACACCCAGGAGGCGGAGGGCTGAGCCCCGAAGGCCTTGAGGAACACCGACTCATCAGCGGAGGGGGGTTTGGAATTCCAGCCGCCTCGTTGCTTAAGGATCTCTAGAATGTCTGCAAATGAGACATCATCCGAGGACGACTTAGGGGACCCCTCCGCATCATCAAGATCAGTGTCCGATGTAAGAGACTCATCGGGGGAGTCCACATGCTTCCTCTTGCATGATCTCTTCCTTGGGGGCTCCTCCGAAGACAACTCCGAAAGACCATCAGGAGGAGGGAACCCCAGTGGGGTAACCTCAGGCCCCGGGGCTCCGCTGCCTAGAGACAGGGGAACTGCCAAAGACCCAGTCTCCATGCCCAGGGAAGGTGCCGGTAAAGCCGTAGAGATGGTCAAAGAAGACTTGGCCAAGGCACTCCTCATAGCTCTGAAAGCCGGACCCCCAGAATCCTGGGAGGGTCCGGTCCCCAGAGCCATGATAGCAGACGGAAGTCCCGCGGCCGAAGCACTGAGAGGGAGGCTCGGAACCGACTGCATTGGTCCCGAAACGTCACCCCCGGGTCCGGCCGAAGAAGTCCGTGTGCTAAACTCGGACCCGAAGGCCGGGGTTGGAGTAAGGGTCGGAGCCGACCCTAGGATCTCCACTGGCTCCATCAGCACCTGCTCCGACGGAGCCGAAGCGGTCGGAGGAGGAATGGCAATGGAGTGGGCTATCGGCTCCGAAGCCAATTGGGTCGGAGCCGAAACAAATTTCTGAAAGACTGGGGACTGGAACAGTCTTTGGAGCACCCTGTCTATGTCCGAATCTGACATCCGTGATGACCTGGAAGAGATCGAAAGGGTCCAAGTAGGCCTCTCCAATGGCTCCAAGGGACTAGGGGACCGGCTCCGAATCGACTCTACAATTATCGGCGCCGAAGGAATGTCCAAACCAATTTCCATCGGTGCCGAAGAGGGCTTCGGCGCCGAGGAGGAAGTGTCTGAGCGGACAACCTTCATCGGCTCCGAGATCAGTGGAGCCGATGAAGATGACCCGCCTCTCGATGCCCCAGACGACGGCTCCGAACCCAGAGGAGTCGAGGCTGGAGGCATCGAGGCAGACTATTCGCCTCGGCCCAAGTCCGTGGAGCCGAAGGAGAAGCCTGCCTATGTTTTTTGGCGGTCGGTTCCGACGGACTGGTCGGAGCCGACGCCCTTTTCTTTTTAGCAGGAGAAGGAGAGGAAGCCAATGCCTCTTCAAAAGAGGGTTTAATAAGGCCTTTTAAAATAAGTTTATTTTTCCTCTCTTGGAGGACCCTCGAGGAAAACGCGTGACACACGCTGCAGGACTCCTGCAAATGTTTGGCACCCAAACAGTATACACAGAGAGAGTGATCATCTGTGATCGACATTTTGAAACTGCACTTAGTGCACTTTTTAAACCCTGAAGGCCTAGGAGCCTGTGACATGATGGCAATCAAAACAGTGAACTAGCCAAAAACACAAATCACTCTAACTATCACAGAAAGATTTCTTTTCTCTCTCTCTTCTTTTTTTAAAGAAGGAGGTCACAAGTAGAAAAGAAAAGACTAAAGGATCTAAGACCCCTAAAAATAATACGGGACTAGCCAGACAACAGACTGACAAGGAAAGGCCCTACAACGCAAATGGGACCTTTAGTCAGACAATACTCAGTCACTACATAAGAATTTCACCAAGAAAAAATCTTCACTCACACACAAAAACACACGATAGCTGTTAAAACAGCTTTTTGTTAAATTTTAAGGAAAACCCTGACAGGAAAAGTAAGTGAAAAACACTACTTAGCTCAGCCAAGCTCGAGACCACGTCTTTGCTTGTTAGCGGCAAACGAGATCTGGGGGACTGGTAGTGGTGCATCCTGGGATATAGTAAGCTCAGCCAATAAGAGACTTCACTCTTTGGCATAAGCGTGCCGAGTCGGAGCCGAGGATCGGCTCCGAACCCATCAGTCAGAATGTAGGCGAGATAGGATCACATAACATCTGGCCATTTTACTCTTTATGCCATGAAACTACACGTGGAAACCTAACAAACTAAACAATATGTCACATATTTACAATGCAGCCATGTGTTGCCTCACCCAATGCACTGCAATCCTAGTCTCTCCAATACCTTTTCACAAATATATCAACTACCCTGCATAAGTTAATACCAAATGTGTGATATGTAATGCACATCGGGTCTACTTTATGCACTCGAAACACGAAAAACCCAAATCTGAATAGCGCGACACATAAAGAGCGAACCGCGAATATGTCAAATGTACTAAAGCGTGAAATTTAAAACCTCAAATCATCATAGTCAGCCAACCCACCACCTGCAACACACTACCTACCCAAACACAATAAAAAAAACACATACATACACTAACCAAAACCCTACTTATAACCTTACACTAACCCCACATACACAACTATCTATGCACTAGCCTTAACCCCTCCCTAACCCTAAGGTCCGTAACTACCACACACTTCCCCTATGGAGCTATAACCAAATTAAATATTCCACACACATACACTTAAAACCCTACACTAAACCTTACATACATTATCTACACAAAACCTTACATACACTACCTACCTATGCACTTACCTTAACCCCTCCCTAACCCTAAGGTCCGTAACTATTGCAAACTTACCTTACGGAGCTATAACGCAGATGGGCCAACTATGCAATTTAGATATTTCCACTTTTGTGGTTTTGTTCGTTCGAAGTACTCGCGGTTCGCTCTTTACGTGTTCAGCTATTCGAATTCGGGTTTTTCAGCTTTCGAGTGCTTAAAGTAGACCCATGCACAACAATCTGGTAAAATGCATAACTAGAACTATCTTTGCAGTTGAACATGTTTACACATCCATCAATTGACCTGAGCAACTATTGACCAATAAGCCTAACCAGCCTTCTCTGGAAGGCTACGGAAAGATTCATTATGGACCTTTATCCACAGGGACATAGGTGACCTTCAACAATCTTGACCCGACCCATACTGTTTTTTTCAAGGGTAGATCTGTCTAGATTTAGCCAAGCCCTTTGACACAATCCCCCATTCAGGTATCATAGAGAAACTCTCCTATCTGGGAATTAACCCATACATTACTAAATGGATAGCCAACTGGCTCACCGACAGAATGCATACTGTCAAAGTTGAAGAGTCCACCTCCACCAGTAGACCAGTTGCCAGTGGAATACCACAAGGATCTGTGCTGGGACATCAACTGTTTGGAAACTATTTCTCTTAAGTCCAGGCGAAGGTATATAGCTTATGGCTTACCAGGCTGGCAGATGACTGTCAAATGGGTGCCCTCATATACAGTCCCCCAACAATGTTAACAGATTACAGAAAGGCCTGACACAGACAAATGATTGGTACCAAACTCATGGACTGAAACGTAATGCAAAAATATGCCTCATTGTCCCCTTTGGCAAAAAAAGTAGCCCTGCTAATTATGTCATACATATCACCCTTCTAAGCTCAAAGTAAGTGGTGCAAGACTTGGGAATACAGTTTGATAGCAATCTAACCTTCAATCACTATGTGTCCTTAGTGGTCAGATACACATTCTACATTGCACACCTCATAACTAAGGGCATTGCATCCAAGACCAGGGAGGTCATAGCTCTGCTGTACTCGACCCTTATTGGACCACTAATTAAGTACAATGCTGCCTTCTCTATGTACCTCACCAGACACCTGCAGCAACTGGAGAGCCACAGAGGTTTCTGAACAAGAGAATTAAGGACCTCCAAAACATGACATACATGGAAAGACTGAAAGTCCTGTCACTCAGTATCATACAGGCAGCTGAGAGGCAACCTGGGCCTGGCCTACAGAGCAGTCTCGGACCCTACCCTAATGTAAATGCTGGACATCCACAAATCAAATAGGACAAGAATAACTTGGTCCAGGGATCTCAACCTAGCCTGTAACATAAACAGAACATGCTACAGAGTCAGATATATCTCCCAGCAATTGCTGATCCTCTGTATTAGGCTTCTACTGCATGCAAAGCAGTGCTCCTCAATGTCCCTATTTAAAGTGCAAATTTGACAACTGGATGTGTGATTATAAATTCAACCCAGGGGTTGCACCTATGTCCCTCATGGACAGTGCCAATTGGTTCTGATCACAAAATCACTCTGCTAACAATGAACATCTAACTATGCTCAATAAGGGTACTTGATTTTTATACTGCTAGGCTTGTAAAGGCCGTAGGGCCATTAGCCTAGTAACCTCTTAACATATGAAGATATAAACCTATGCAGGCCTTCCATCATATTTCAGTTAATGAGTTTGACACCAATCATTTGTCTATGTCAGGCCTTTCTGTTTAACATCATTGAGAGTCTCTGTATGATTGCTTCTGTGTGTGTTTGTCTAGCCAGAAGAGGTATCCCATAGTTCCCGCTCCAATCCTATGGCTTGACAGTATTTTGATATTTGCACATGCCTACACATCCATTTTATGCAGACCTCCCAACATCTTCTCTCCTACATCCAGTGCACGTTATCCACTATAAGTTGGCCTGCAGCCTTGTAAAAGTCAGACTTGAGACATGGCATGTGCATAAATTACTGAGTTCTGTAATCTGTGTACTTAGAAACATTGGAGTTCTGTTCTCACTGCAGACAAGTGTATGTGTGTGTGTGTGTGTGTGTGTGTGTGTGTGTGTGTGTGTGTGTGTGTGTGTGTGTGTGTGTGTGTGTGTGTGCACTTGCTTAACATTACAGAAAGCCTTTTACACCAGCATGTTGGACACTGTTATTGCCATACTCTCCTCACCAGACACTGCTGATGTCATCAGCTATAAAGTACTCTTTGAGACACTGCAAGTCAGACTTGAGCTTTGGCTGTTTCCTTAAATACAGAGCTCTGTAGTCTATGTATTTAGATAGGTAGTGGTTCTATTCTCATAACAGCCAACTGGAGTGTATGTGTACTTTCTTGACATTACAGAAAGCCTTTTACACCAGCATGTGAAATGCTGTTATTGCCATATTCTCCTTACCAGACGCTGCTGATGTCATCAGCTATATCTGATTTGTGGATGTGCACTATCCCCAGCAGGGCAGGGTCAGGGACTTGTCTGGCGGTCAGGCAGAAGTCACCTCATTCTATAAGATTTGCGTTACAATTACATGGCTTTCAGTCTATCCAAATACAACAAATGCAAAATAAAATAAATAAATAAATAAATAAAATCATGGCATGGTTTGTGGATCTTGATTCTTGGTGAGAAACCCTTGTTGTCTCTCCAGCTGCTGCATGTGTCTGATGAGGTACATGCAAAAGAGAGCATTAGACTCTTTATTAGTGTTCTTATGACTAGTGCTGTAATATAATCCTCAGATCTGAATATGATGGCATGACTTATAATGTGCACAACATAGGCTTTCAATACCAGTGTGGACAATTGGTGGTCGAGGTTCAGATTGCTATGTATTTGTGTTCCCAGTGCTTACATTACATCAGCATAGATGGGCTGTTATCAGTGCTGTAATTAGCAGAGAATTCCACTTTGCAGTGGGACAAAATAAAGACACATGCTTGCATTTATTTGTAGACCCCCACCAATCATTTGTCTGTGTTAGCCGTTAGTGTAGTATGTTATCATCATAGGTGGACACAATGATTGCACCCAGTATGCCAGAATCAACAGACACAGTAAGATAAAGGCCATATACTTTAGCCTGAATTGTCAAGAAAGAGATTTCAAGCATTAAAGGTCCAAGCACAGATCCCTGGGGTACACCAGTGGTGACAGCTCTATTGGTACAGGTTGATTCACCAACTTACACACTGTGTGTTCTGTAGTGAACCAATTTGTTATCCATCTAGTGATGCAAGGTTGAATCCACAGCTGGGAGAGTTTGTTAATAATACCTTCATGGGGGATTGTGTTCAAACCCTAAACCAGATCAGGAAAACTAATATGCAGTATCTTACCTTCATCCAGGCCTATCACACAGAATCAATGGGCTTTGACAACATCACAGGGCACCTATCACATGATTCATCACATACAGCTTCCTAACATGGTTTAATGCACACTTTAACCTACTCTCCACACAGACTATGTTCCTGTAGAAGGGTGAACATCAACATGCATCTGTCTGAGTTGGGGGGGGCAGCACCCGATGCATGCATGTATAGATACAGCCTGACTGTCTTCGTCTGTGAGGTAGACCAGCATGTCATCATGGACTTTTTATAAATGGACACTAGTAATATCCCAGCTGTGTGCAACTGTGTTGTTAATGCTACATAATGTCTGTTACATCTGTTAGAGGTCCTGAAAAAGGTCATCGAGGACATGGATGATGTCAACACTATCATCCTTTCAAACTTGACAAGCCCAAGGCATTTCACACAAATCCACAATGAGATGTTCACTCAACATTTTCAGATGTGACCATAAATACCTATATCACCAAGTGTGTAGACCACTGTATGACATATGTGGCATCTAAATATGTTGTCAGGTATGATGTGTCCTATATCTCAGGTCTAGTGATCAGGTCCACATATCAGTCAGGACTGTCTGCTACACCCTTTCCTGTCCATTTAATTGACAAATATTACAGATGACATACACATCCTGTGTCCAAACAGATATCTGAAGGGCTATAGATTGCAGGCAATCATTGACTCCAGCTGCAATATTAGTATAATACAGACAATATCAACACACACCAAAGCTTGCTACCACAGACATGACAACACTTGCAATGGCACAAAAACATGGGGGATTTGTTACATCAGGAAAACAAACACACAATCCAAGTATAATGTAGATATCACACCATATAATTAAATGGAAAGATATGTAACCTGTGTCCTGGGGTAGATGGCAAGTGGAATGTCCTCCAGCATGTGGTCACAGTGCTGACTACTTCCTTGTATGTAACACAACTACTGAGTATTTTAAAATAACATCCAAAATTTCAGTTACCAGCCTAATTTCTCTACTTGTGAAAACTTTAAAGACAAGCATTTTCTTATTTACCAATTCAAGCCCCTCAGTATTGGGAATGGTGGTGTATAGCGATACCATATCCACTGTTACCAATATTACTGAACCATCAACTTCTGTCTTAGTAACAACGCTCTTAAACTCAAAATAATCTCTAATAAAAGAATCACTGCAAAAAAAAAACTTTTTCAAACCCTTATCCCCATAAATAGCCAAGGACTCCATCTTGCCACCTTGGCTCACCACAATCGGTCTAAAAGTTGGCTTATCTAAACATTTGTGTACTTTGGGAAGACCAAAAAATGTTCCTAACTTAGGTTTCCAGATTCTAAAATAGTTAGCAATATCTGTGGTAATTAATTTTTCCATCCACCACTTTTCAATACATGCATCAATCATATTATACAATCTAACAACCTCTGCCCAAGACACCTTTTTGTAAAACTCATCATCATTCAACATCTTTTTCAACTCATCACAATAATAAGTCATATCCAATACCACCACAGCATTCCTTTTATCAGCCTTCATTATATATCAACTTTCATTATTTTTTAATTCTAATAATGCTTCTCTTTCCATCATAGTCATATTGTAATATTTATTCTGAGTTTTAGCTTATAAATTTCTCACATCATTTTCACAGGTTATGAGAAATGCCTCTAATTATGGTCTTAAACTAGGCTTAAACATAAACAAATTGTTTTTTTTAAACTGTTCAACTTTTTCATTTTTATTATCATTATGAAAAAAGCACTTTAAATTCAACTTCCTGGTAACATCTCTTAATGCATTAATTGTCCCAATTAAGCCCACCCTTTCAGAAGGTACAAACGTCAACCCTTTACTCAAGACATTAAAATGTTCACTATTTAAAATAAAATTTGGTAAATTCACCGTATTAAAAGAATAAGACACAGTACCTTTTGCTGGCAAAGTGTTTACTTCTTTACCAAATTGATTTTCACATTTTTCCATCCACCGGTCATTTCCTTGCTCTGATACTGCTGAGTAAAATTGCCATACCGGTTACCTTTCACTCTCAGCTTCCAACTCTGCTGCCAGGGTGCTTGCCCTGCCACTTGCGCCAAAGTTTTCTTTCCCGTTCCTCCATCCTAATATATTGCTACTTTTTGAAAACTCCATTGTGGAAAGGATTGTTAAATGTGATTCTGAACATAATCAGACTTTTGTGGCTCTCTTGCAGTTTGTCTATCCTTCGTTCTTCATTTCTCATTTCAACAGACCTCCCAGAGTTCAAACTTAATCTTTTAGTGGAGCTATGCCTTTCTCCATTATTCACATTACCTTCTTGCATTGACAAAACACGCCCACTACTCTGCTCATCCAATGCATCATTTCCTGGATGCGTGTGACACCAAAAAACTGAATTCTCCCGTTTCATAGTTTTTTTTTTTATCTCTTACAAGCTTCCTCAATTTATGTTTTTTAAGCAATTCATTTTCAGCTGCATTCTTCTCAGAAATCCTTTGCATCTTCACTTCAAAATTACTAGAAGAGATTACATCCTTTAAACTATCATACAAAGCCATTACTATGCTCGTGAAGTCTGCTAGAGTTTTTTTATGCTCCTCCAGCAATAACTTGACATACTACAAACCTGTAACTTTGTTTAGAGTTTTCCAAGCTTCAGTCAAGTCAATGGAAAACTTATCAATTGTGGGAGCCTTAGAAATTCTTAAGCCCCTTGGGACTCTCTTGACAACCAAACAAGTTTCAAAAAATAAAATGTCCCATTGTAATCACACCAGTTTTAATAATTAATTTTCATGCTTTCAAAACTCGGCTGTAAAATCAGGCTCTTTAACTTCCTGCTGCAGCCTCTCACCAGTAAATGGATTTTCTGGTCCCTTTAGGACTACGCAAAGAAAACAGTCTTTAGTATTTTTAGAGGCAACATTGTTAATGGTAGCTGTATAATTATTCTTATTCTTCATATCTCTTTTTGGCACTGCTCCCAGTACAGCTCCCGATAAAGCAGGATTAGCAGCAGCACCGATGTCAGATAAAGAACTATTGGACTGTGATAAAGCTCTTTCTACGCATCCATTTCCATCATCCAGCAAAGAATGGAAGGGAAAACTACAAGGTGGTCTTGAAAAAGAAAAGGGTTAAACCACTGACTTTTTGTTAAATTATGTGACCTTTTTGTAAAATCATGTCATTTTAAGAGAATGTATTTAATGTTTTTTATTAGGATGTAACTTGGTCTGAAGAAGTTCCATAAGTGGGACAAAAGCACTTGCCATTTCATTTTTTTGTAATTTTAATATTGTATTAAAGTAGTTTATTTAAGTAGTATGTTTATTTTAATAGTTTTTTGAGACCATTGATGTGTTTTATAATACACATTTTAACTATGCAGTCCATAATGTACCATATTGATATGTGATTGGTGTTGCTGATGCAACTTTCTTCCACTGACATGCAACAAAAGGGGTGGTAAGTTATCCTAGTGACATCCAGGTAACCCCAGATACTGGAATCAAATTAGATTATATTGAAAAGGAACTGCGCAAACTAGATCCAAACAAAGCACAGGGAGGAGATGGAATTAGTAACAATGACCTGAGAACACTTAAGGAAGAATTTACAGTACCATTATATCGATCATTCACTAGCTGATTTAAATATGGAGAGATTCCTCAAGATTGGAGACATGCTGTTATTAAACCTTCTTTTTAAGTGAAAGGGGAGTAGAACAATCCCAGAGTCATATAGACCCTAAAGTCTACTTTCATGTTGTGAAAAAATACTGGAGAAGGTAATATTGGATAAGTTATTGTCAGAACTGGACGGGCTGGGACTTGAAACGATTTATCAGCATGCATATGCTGAAAACAGATCTATTACCACCTATAATATGATGTTCTATAACAACATAATAACAGTTATGAATGAAAAAATGTGCTGTGATGTAATTTATATTGATTTAACTTCAGCATTTGACAGGGTCATACACATAACACTGATCAATAAATTAGTACAACTAGGTATTGATGTACTCTTGATAAATGGATAGCTGCATGGCTTTCAAATAGGACATGGCAAGTATCATACAGTAACTGGACTGGTGAAATCCTTTGTTACAGTCAGGGTGTCCCACAGGGCTCTGTCCTAGACCCTTACTTGTTTAGATTGTATCTTTCAGACCTAACTTTTTCATCTGACCTGTTCTGCAGTCTGTATGCAGATGACGTGAAATTGGGTAAACTGATTACGTGTGTTACAGATAAGGCATGTTTGCAAAATAACTTGACTAAATTGACCATTTGGGCAGAGGAGAATAATATGTTGATAAATACACCAAAAACTAAGCATATGAGATTTGGTAGGCATAAATTGAAAGGTGAATATTTAATACAGCACACAGTGATTGAAACTGTAGACTCATTTAAGGACCTGGGTATATGGGTAGATTCAGCTATGAGTTTTTCTAATCATATCAACCAATTTGTTAATGATAGTTTTAGAACTATAGGTTGTATAAAAAAGATTTATAAAGTCTAGGAAATCAAAAATAATGAAGTCATTGTTTGTTAGTTACATTAGACCCAGACGTGAGTATGGAAACAATATGGGAACCCTATAAGAAAACAAGCATGAATAAACTGCAAAGAGTACAATGGAAATACACCAAGGGTATCCATGGATGTGAAAATTTAAGTTATTATGAAAGACTAAAATATCTGAACTTGTGCAGTGTCTCTTGCAGATATCTAAGGGAAGATCTTATTCAGGTATATAGGGCACTTAGTGACTACCTCTGGGAATGTTTGGGGTTAGCAAAAATTACTAGAGAATCATCGGACAACCTATGTAGGAGATTCTATAGGAATGAGAAATTTACTAATTGGTTCTCTGACAGAGTAGCTGATGCATGGAACAGACTACTAAATTACATTAAAGCAAGTACTAGTTTAGATATTTTTAAGAACAGCATGGATACTTATTATGGGAACAAGTGTTTTAGTATACTGGCAAGCTAGAAGGCCATTAATGAGCGTGCTTGAAATATTTGTATGTATGCATGTATGCCCTCATCTGCTGTACTTTAGGTGGTATCACCTGTCCTCTTTCCCTGTGTTTATTCCTACAGTTCATCTTTGTGTCCCTGTTCAATAGACACACTTCCCCTGGGTGTTTATTTTACAAGGCAGTCCATGTACCCTTACAGAACATCTACACAGCTTTGGTACTGAATGCCAGGAATGGGATTTCACAATACCCTGCACTATATACACTGTCCTGTAATGTGTTTGGACCATATACCTAACTATCATACCTTTCAACTTTCCAGATTTACACAGAATTTACAGATTTGCGCCTTGTATATCTTTTGGTGTATTCCTTATAAAACCTGTTGTTTTCTGCCATATCACTGGGATGATCTCAGGACTAATGTCATGTAATAATTACACACATTTCAGTTTCAGACTTCAAATCCTTAAGAAAATGTATCTTCACACAAACCTTGTTATTCTAGCACATTTCTAAGTTTAAAAGAGGAAATATGTAAAATCTGTCCCTATTTCTGGGTCAGTGTCCCCCATTATGTTGTGCTTTGTCCAGACTTTTTACACTAAGAGATTGAGAACTATGAGAAATATTATATGTTAAGCCCTGGTGATCATTGTGGCATTCATTGTAAACCCACTAACCTGTTGTGCTCGGAGTTAAACAGGTTTGCTATCCATGTTGAAATACATGGTTTCCTGGCTGGCAACACTGTTGCCAGCCACAAAACCATGCTTATTTATGTTTAAACACTGTGCGCAGCACAAATATGCAATTAGCGCTGCTGCTCACCATGCACATCTGCGCACTCATGTAAACTCCATGTAGGCTTTGCGCGAAGCCTACAGAGAATTTGCTGCATCCCAGTGATAGTCTTGAATGTGGGTAGTTTCTGATTTTTATATGCCTTAATTAGTTTTTCACTTTATTATACAGCCTACTAATGCTGGTATTCCATAAAGTGGTTCATTTTTACATTCTCAAGACTATTTAGTTTTGAATGAGACCACTTGTTTTATATTACTTGTTAAATTAAATTAATTGGTGCAATTGACAACTGAAACTACAATGGGTCTGGAAATCTTACATTTACCAATCTTTCATGAGTCATGAAAGATGACCTACAGCAAACTATAAATTGATAATTTGTCTTGTTTAAGGTAATCTAAATATCAATACATTTTATTTGTAGATTATGGGAATCTGTCTAGAGGTAATTGTTTCTCTTACATATATTGAATCTTCCCAACAGTTTCATAGGTTCACAGGATCATGGGTAATTACTTGGCAGTTGATCTGGATGGATCATTTAAAATCTAGCTGCAATACCTACTACATGTTACCCTTTCCATAATGGTGTACAGGTAACTCAGTTTGTATTTTCAACTTACCAGCCACCCATTCATAGTATTTGAAGAGGATTATGGAAGTTACATTGTTGAATATGCAGAGATGGGTTGCTCTTGAGGAGGGAAATTCCTTGGGAGAGGTATCCCTATTAGCAGATTCTGTTTATGTTGTTGTGGAAGTTAAAGTCTCTGGTGTAGATGTTTCTGGTGTTACCTAGTTTTGTAAACATGTAGAAGGTTGCCCAAGACAGGATCATTTGAGGTACTGTAAGCTAAATAAAGGTAACAACATAGATGTCTGTATGATACCGAGGACAGAGACAGAGCTTTGAAGAATTACACATAAGACAGAGAACTCAGGTCTTTGATGTTTATTGGGAGGAAGTGTCAGGATCTCTCAAGCTGAATCATGGGTTTGGCCAGATCCATGCTGGAGGGAGAGTTGTATTCAATTACGAGCTTAATAATGGAGGACTAGACAGGGTTGATAATATCCCTTGATGTAGAAAATATATTGTTGCTAATCAGCTAGGCCTGGTAGAGGAATTTTCTAATGAATTTAGAGAATAGTGGTCAGATTACAGCTCATTGCCTAAGAAACTGCCCAGATCCCTAATAATTGTATTCACTTTGAGGGAGTTGTCTTGTGTATGGTAGGTATTTGAGTGTTTGCCTTCAGCAAATGACACTGATGACACCATACCACACTTTTTCCATTTATCCTTAGACCATAATCTTGACAGTATGTGTTTTTACATGAAAAAAACTCTTGTCAGATCTAGAAGACCTCAGAAATGTTTATGATAGCTCCACATTCACAGTCATCTGCATATTTGTTCAGCCAGAGAGTCTTGATTCAGTTTTGGCAAAAAAGAAATAGATACCAAATAAGAGCAGCCTAAGTACAGAGCTCTGAAACCCAATTGGCAATGTGCGTTTTAGTGGAAAATGTGTCCTCAAAGATGATTTAATGAGCTCTGTCTGTGTGGCAGTTTGCTATCTAAAGGATGCATATGAATTTACATTTAGTTTAAATAATTTGCTATAATGCCTGAGTACAGGATGGTATCAAAGGCCTTGGCCAGATCAAAGTATGCTGTATACACCATTTTTCTTTCACCCAATGTGTTCATTGACTTTTTCAAAGACGTGCACCAGGTAAAGTAGGCAGGATCTACCCTTCATAAACCCAATCTCGTTTGGGTCATGGGATTGTATGCTGCAATATCTTCATTCATGAAGTTGACAATGATATGTTCCATTGTCTTGCAAAAAAGGCTGGTTAGGCTTATTGGTGTATAGCTACCAGAATCAGTTCTGGGGCCACCCTTATGAAGGGGGATAACCACAACTGTCCCTATGTCTTTAGCATGAAGCTATTTGGCAGGCCAAGGCTGAAAAAAATCATGAGGACATCTGCTTGACATTGTTTCATACCAAAAAGAAACACCCTAGTACATTGTTAGGCCCTAAAGAGCTAGTGCTTTTTGCCACTGACAGAGCCTTTAAAACTTTCTAGAAGGTGACTTTTGAGGGTACAAACAGTATATATATATATATATATATATATATATATATATATATATATATATATATATATATATATATAGAGGGGTAAGTAGGGAGTAATGGAGAGTCACAGTTTGAATTAAATTTGTCTTCTCATACACTTGCAATGTCCTTAGGGTTTGAGTGGGTGATATTATTAAGTTTTAACTCGCAACAATGCTGGACATACACAAGGACATATGGTTCTCCTTGCTAATGGAGGTGTTTTTTTAGTTCATATTTAAACTTGGTGGATTAGATTTTATTCCACGTTATTTGTGTAATGTTTTTAGCTTAGTTTTGGAATGTGAGTTTTTGAATTTGTTCCTAAGAGTAAGGATTGTTTTTACTTTTGCTATACAGTTGGTTTATAGCAAGAGTAAGAAATCAGAGTTCTGTTTCAGTTTATTGTAGTGAGTAACATAACAGCAGCAGATATAAATGTCACAGCATCATGTTGAAATGGTGCATAGCAGCATAATATATCAAATGAGTGAAAGCATGAAAGCAATAATATCTGAATAAGTCCTATACCAGACTTCAACAAACGTCTCTGTCCTAAGCATGCATATTATTCTAAGAACCAAAAAACAACTTTAGACAAGGTAAAAATGTAACTGCATCAAAAAAGTCTTGTTGGCACCTCCAAACGAAGCGTTGCGACTAGAACAAGCTACCCATAAAAAAGGACCAAAGAACCAAATTGCCTTTTAGTGCTTTTGTTCCAATTTATTGCAAAATACAATGAAAAGCAAGCTTTTATCAGAATTTAAATATTTATAACTTCCCACTGAAAATGCATTTCATCAAACACAGATGATGTCACTTCCTGTTAAAATATGTGAAAATTTAAAGACACAATCGTTTTAACCAAGATAGCATATGAAATTATTTAAATAGTAACAAACAAAAGCAAATTTATATTAATGCAAATATTAATTAAATATTTTAAAATTTAACAAACATTTTACATTAATGTGTTCATTTAGTGCCTGCTGCCAATCGGCTCTAAGAAACATTTACCAATTAATTTCTTTAACTTATAAATTAAACTTTCTAAAATCTATACATTCCAAAGAAAGCTTAGGTAGTGAGTTGTTTAAGTCTTTTGTCCTTTATGACTTTCAGATGTTCCCTAATCCTAGTGCTGAGTTCCTGTGTATTTTTCCCAATGTAAAATCGTTTACGGGTACTACACCCTGCAATGTAAACCATATTAACACTATGACAGTTGTAAAAATGTTTAGTTTTGAAAAAAAGTGTCCACATGACTAAAATGAATAATATTAGTATTAATAGTGAATCGGCATTATTTACAATGCCCACAAGAATAAGTACCTTTCTTGTTGTAAATCGGCAAAAGGTCATCTCTTGGATGAAATTCTCATAATTGTTTTAAATTACATGATCTTTTGTTAACAAAAACTGGTGCTGTACCAATGACTTGCATAAGAGGTGGATTGCCTAGGACAATTTTCCAATTACTATGTACAATTTTCTTAATAGTACCACTGTCAACTGTAATAGGCACTGGAAAACATACTTCATAGCTACAAATTGTGTGGGTGTGTCAATACCAATATGTGCATTATCAGACCTTCCATCTGTATCAGATCTCCTTAAAATGGGTAAAACCTCTATATTTCATTTACTTTTTTGTCCTTGATTCTATTAAGTTCTGTTGGGGGATAACATCTAGCCAGGAATAATTAAGTAAGAAACTTAGCTTCCTGTAAAAACAACCTATCTTCACTGACAATCCAACTAGTTATGATTAATTGCCATAAAAAATACTTAACTTCATAAATCTTCGGTGGTAACTGTAATAATGAAGATAATTATTTGTAAATGTAGGTTTTCTGTGAATACAACTGTGGAAATATTGATTTATCAAATCTAAACACATACTGACATATAAAAATCTCACTGTTTCACCTACTTCACCAAGAGTAAAAGACAACCATGTTAAACTCTGGTTAATGTCTTCTAAAACCACTTTAAATGATGCCTGGTCACCTCTCCAGATAAAAAATTAATTGTCAATGTAGTATCAATAGCAATGTTACTTCCTTAAATAATGGTAATTTAATTAAACACATGTGCTCCCACCAGCACAAAATGATGTTAGTGAGTGCGGGGGCCACTTTGGCTCCCATCACTACTCCTGTCTTTTGTTGGTAAATGTCTCCCCCAAAAATAAAAAAAATATATTTATAAGGACTATTTCAGTTAGTGTGCTAATAGTATTTACACTGATATTATCAAAAGTACTAAACTTAGTCAAATATAATTTCAAAAATTCAAGTCCATCTTCAGGGTCAATATTTGTATATAAAGAAACAATGGCAATGGTACCAACAAGTCTCTTATTACCTGTAAAATGGTAGTCTTTCCACTGTCTAAGTAAAGGCCATGAATCTTGAATATAAAATTGACTATATTGTACCAATAGGGTGAGTATTTTATCAAAATAGTGACAAATAGTGACAGCTATATGTCTTGGGCAGGACATTACAGGTCTAAATGGTGGATAAGCTGAGATTTTATGTATCTATATTGCATTGTATTTTGCAATAAACTGGAATGAAAGTGCTTGGTTCTTTGGTCCGTTTGTCTGAGTAACTCATTCTAGGTCACAAATCTTTGTTTGGTTTTACATATTATAATACTTCAGCCCTGTAACTTTCCCCTGGGAGCCATATCCACCCTCCGTACCCGTGGTTCTCATTCCTTGTTCCTGTCTATTCTTTATCTAGCATTCCATTGCAAGTACACATATCTTTCCCTTGAGGAACATTCTGCAGATTTCCTTTGAGAACTGTTATTTCTGCACATTTCATGCTAAGCAAGCAAGATTATCTTTTTCCTTCTACTAAACTGTCTTTCCCTGAAACTGCATGCATAAATGAAAACACAGATCTGACTCTATATTCTGCCTTTTGCCCAACAACTACTTTTATATGAAAAACCTCAATCTAACAGCAAGGGTCAAACACTGGGGTTGCTTCTTAAATTTGGCATTGTATTTGTGATGGATTGGAACAGATGAATTGGTGCAGGCATTGAGTTCTCATCAAATGCAGTGATATTGGCAACTGGGTCCTCAAGGGATGGGGTTTTCTGAGTCATCAGTTTGTTGAAACAAGTTTGCCTTGGAGAAGTCCCTAAAGATGTTAGAGTTTGTGGGCATCTTGGATTTGGTCCTAATAGTAAAGACCACCAGATGGTGTAATACTTGACTGGTGATGGAATAGCTATTTATTTATTTATTTGTTTGTTTATTTATTTATTAATTTTACATTCATTGACCGGGCTAGTCCATATGGATATATGTCCATTTTCAGTAGAGGCCTGGGGAGAAAAGCTCCACAAATCACAGTATTATTTACAGTAAGTGACATTTTACAAATGCAGGTACATAACAGATTTTTGCCATTCCTTGCGATTCTGCTTACAGAATCTTAATAATATCAGCTATTGTTAGTCATACAAAGAAATCTCTAATAACACTTTTAAACTGTTAAATCACACTCTCTTTATTGTTAATAGAAAAGTAACTAGCTTATACAGGTATGGTGATTAGTACCCATAGATAAGTGAGGTAGTTAGTCAGGGTTAGCACAGGGGCATAACCACTGTGATTTAAAGTATGGTTTCAATTTGCTTTTAAATAGGGTTATTGAAGAAAGGAAGGTTAGGTCACTGGGGAGGGAGTTCCAGGTTTTATCCACAGTATTAGAGAACAGAGAATCACCAGCTAAATTGTTAGTTTTACTTATTTGTACAAGTAGTTTATTTGATGAGAGTAGGGTCTTGAGGTTATTATAGGGGGTGATAAGGTTTGTAAGAATAGGTGTGTTAGTAGGTTGATACAAGATCTTGTGGGCAACTGTTAGTTGGTTAAATAGTAGTAGATCTGGCAACTCTAACCATCCTAGTTGTTGAAGATTGTTACAATAATGGGTTCTGTAGGAAGACCCAGTTGCAAATCTGGCAATATTGCTGTAGGAGATAGCCAGTTTATTCAAGTTGCTTTTACATAGTTTAGTATATATAGGGGAGGCATAAAAAGGGTAGAGATTAAGTGGGTACAGGCAATAGTGGTCCTGGCTAGTGGGGTCAGAAAGGGTTTGATCCTGTAGAGGGAACCCAATTTTTTGTTGACTGTTTTTATAATACTGTTAATATGGGAATCAAAGGTAAGGTTGTTGTCTATTAGTACACCAAGTAGTTTTGTAGTAGTATCAGGTGATATGATAGTACCATTGCTTGATGTAACAGTAAACTTAAGGGGGGGCTACGTGTGGGATTGAATAGTAGCAGTTTTGTTTTTTGGGGGTTCAAGATGAGACATCAGTGTAGAAACCATTTTTCGACTGTATTAAACACTTTTTGGGTTAGGGAATGTAGGTCTGATGGAGAAGTGGCTGAGCATATTAATGTGGGATCATCTATGTATTGGATACATGTAGATTGAGGTATTACAGAATGTAGGTCATTTATAAAAATAGAAAATAGGAGAGGACCTAATATGGAGCCTTGAGAGACACCAAGGGCAATTGGGAGGTGGGAAGATAAGTTATTATCCCATAGTACAGCCTGCTGCCTGTTGATTAAGTAAGATTGGAACCATTGTATAGACAGTGTGTCTAGTGACAGGTTTTTGAGTTTATTTATGAGTAAGCTGTGGTTAACCATATTGAAGGCTTTTGACAGATCGATAAAGAGGGCTGAGGATAAAGTGTTGTTGTTTCGATTTCTATTAATACAGTCAGAGAAGGATAAAAGAGCAGAGGTGGTGCTATGAAATGGTCTGAAACCATGTTGACAGTCAGCTAGTAAGTTGTTTTCTAATAGGTAGTTTAACAGTTGTTTATGAATACATTTCTCCATGATTTTTTGCCAGTGGAGATAATATGGATATAGGTCTATAGTTTGATAATTCATTGGAGTTACCTTCTTTATGCAGGGGGATACTATGTGAAATTTTCCAGATTGTTGGGATAGTTCCTTCAGTAATAATTCTATTAATCATGATGGATATGGGGTAAGCTATGGCTTTTGCAGCATTTTTGCAGGAATTCTGCAGGTAGTAGGTCTGCAGAGAGGGTGGTAGGTTTAAGTTTTTATACAAGGGTGCAGACAAGGGATGTCGCAACAGGCTGAAAGTGAAATGATGGGGATGGGTTAGAGATGGAGGTGGTTGAAGATGAGGTGTCAGGGGATAGCTGATTGGCTAGAGACTGAGTTGTCTCTGTGAAGAAAGTGTTAAAGATATTGGCTATTTGCTTGGGACTATTGTGATCAGAGCCTAAAGGGGTAAGTGTGACAGAATGGCCTGGGTGTAGGAGTTTATTGATGCCTGAACAGAATTTTTGTGGATTGTTTTGGTGGGTTTGTTGGAGCTGAAAGTAAAAGTTTCTTTTGTCCAACAACATGGCTTTTTTTGTTTTGTTTCTTAGCTGTCTAAACTTTAATTGATCTGCAGGGCTTTTTGTAGTATGCCAGTTGGCCCAGAGTTTGTTTTTAAGGAGGATTTTTTTTGTTTGGTAGCTTTAGAGAGCCATGGGGCTGTTTTTGTCCTAGTTCTAATTTTATGTGTTGGTGCATGGTAGTCTAGAAGGGCTAAAAATTTAGAATTAAATTATTTCACTGCTTCTTCTAAGGCTAGGTGTTTCAGGGGTGACCAATCACATGCCTTAAGTTCTTTTTGAAAGCTGTCAGGATTGAAATCTTTGTTGGTTCTTATTGTCCTGTAGGTGGTTGAGTTTGGAATGTCACTCTTATATCTGATTAAGAAGGTGCATGAATGGTCACTTATATCTTCAGGGAGGGTCCCTACTTTTTAAGTTTGGTGATGACTATTTATGAGAATTCAATCGAGGGTGCTTTCTTTGTTATTAAGTTTATTGGTCCTTGTGGGGGATGTAATGGTCTGAGCAAAGCCGTGTAGGTTAATATGAGTAGAAGGCTGTTCAGAGGTACAGCTCTTCCAGTTGATATTAAAGTCACCAAGTACTATGGTTTCTTGTGGGTAGGTAGTGGAAAGCTAACTAAGGATATCCTCTAGGGTGTTATTGTTATTGCCTGGGGGAAGGTAAATATAGATGATATAGATAGATTTACATTTGTTAAGCTGGATTTTGGAAATAAGAATTTCTGCATTACTAGTTAGTGGTGGTTTAGAGTCTATAGAGGTCACCTGTAATCCAGATTTATATAGGATAGCTACTCCCCCACCCTTCTTACCTTTGTGGTCTAGTCTCAAGATATTGTACCAGGGTGGAATAACCTCATTGTCTTGTGTTGATGCCTTGAGCCATGTTTCAGTGAGACATAGGATGTCAAATGAATGGTTATCAATGAGAGCATGTAGGTGGGCAACTTTATTATTTATGCTCTGAATATTAAGATGGGCTATTAGGAGTGAGTTAGGGGGGGTCTGGTGAGCAATTGTGTGTTGGCAGGATTTGGAGTGTGGGCCTCTGTAGTTGTGGTAGAGTTTGGGCCAGGATTTGGGTGCATATCACCATCTATTAAGGAGTGAACTTGAATTCTCAGTGTAAGTTTTAGTAGTTTATATATTAGGTTCTGCAATTTTCTAGCTCTTGAACTATAGCATTTAATGTGAGTCAGTCTATGATATTTAGCTGGTAGGTAGTTTGGTGTGCTGGATATGTTTATATGGCTATGACAGACTACAAGTGTTGGTGTGGAGGTTTGCCTCATGGGGCAATGGAATCCTAGGCAGTTAAGATGTTCATAGAATGTAAGTAGGTAAGGTACTGATAGAAAAGTTATTAGTGAGAATAAGAGTAGGAACGTAAGGTGTGGTGGGTTAGATGTAGGTGGCATATTTGGAGTATAATATATAGGTTATTGTATAGAGATAAGTCCTGATTGTGTTCTATGTTAACGACTAGTGGAAATTAGGTTATATTACTTTAATGACATGGATCATGTGATTCGTGGTATGGTTGGGGGTGTGGTTAGGGTGTTTAAATGTAGATGCACTGGCGTGGTTGGGAATTGGGGGTAGAGTATGGGAGCAGAGTGATACCGCAGGATGAATGGAGCGGGTAGAACCAGTGAAGGACTAAACTCTGTGTAAACAATCAGTGGAGTGCTGACTGCTAAGGTAAGTTTAGGGGGAGATAATAGGCAGGCAGTTGAGTGATGTACAGTAAAAAAATAGTAGGACAGAGTGGGACTGCAAGATAGATTAGTATAGTGAAAACTGTATGCCTGAGCATTATAAATTAAGATATTAAGGTAGATGTTCAAGGAGATTAGACCTAGGAAGAGGGTGCCACCTAGTGGTCAAAGGATATATTGCAACCATGGCTACTCGCAGGGCTAGCAGATCTAGAGCTAAGGGGAGGGAAAAACAGGAGTTATAATGCAGAGGCTATAAGAGGGGAAGGTATGGAAGTTGGAAGGAAAGAAGGTTTTGGCTGCTGGCTGTCCTGGCAATAGATGTAAAGTACACAGAGAGAATGTTTGTGATGACCAAATTAAAAAAAAATGCCACCCTAGTGGGGGAGAGTACTCTCTTGCCATGTTAGGTGGTATATGTGAAGGTTAGGAGTGTTTTGAATATTGACTTCCAGTAGTAGTAGGTGGATGAAATCCCCAAAAATAATTTGTGTTTATTTCTGTAGTTAGGGAATCACAATTGGTTAGATATGCCTTATGGGTAGTGGGCACCATAGTCGGGGCACTATAGTTTTTAGGATATGGTACTGAATCTTATTAATAGATACAAGGATGTGGAGGAGTTACATGTTATTATCACACCACATAAGCCTTCATGTGATGGAATTCTGGAGGAATATGGGTACATACCAACCTACAGTAGAGTTGCCCTCAATAGCAGGTTTGAATAAATGCTATTCATTGAGTCTGGGTAGGAACAGTATATTATCAATACAGTGGAACTATATTTTGGTGAAGATGCAGATAGCAATATTTCTTAAAGACAAGAAGACTTCTGTTGATAATTTCTTATTGAAGATTCTTGCATTCAGCAGCACTACTTAGCAAATGTGGTGGATGGGATCCATCATGTGGTTGGGAGTTGGTGTAATGGTTAAGGTGGTTACCTCATAGGTAAGAGGTATAAGGTTAGATTCTCACTAAGGAAAATTAGCTAGGCTTAAATTGCCCACAAGGGTAGCTAGCCTAGTAATTATCTATGAACTAATTTTAAATTGTCCAGGTTTGGTTTAGCTAGATTAGTAGATGCAGCAGACTGATGCCCTTTAAAAGGCACTATGGATAAGAAGAAAGTTTTTGATGATAAATGAAAGCCCAAAGGGGAAAGTTGCAGACCCAGGTATTATTTTTGTTTTATTGTGTTATCACTCAACATTGCTTGTGTACTAGTCTCAAATCCATACTTAAGATAGCTTCACCATGTCTCCGTTCATATAATCCTGGAATGTATGACTCATGCCATTTATCACCACATGAACAATGACAATGTCAAATGTAGTGAAAGGACTTGAGTGCCGAATGTCTCCCTATACTTAATCAGCCTTGTAAGATGTGTATCTGTGTGCCCCATTACTGAGTAAGCCATGATTAGGACATTTCCATATGCAATTTTTGACAGATCTTATGGAGTCAGGCCCACCAGTTTGATGTTAATCCCCTTAGCAAGTGTTGCTGTGGATAGCATTGATTATGCAGGTGGCAGAGTATCTGTGTGCTGCTGAAGCAGTTGTGTAACATGGTAATGCCTCTGTGGCCTTTGAGACTTGAAAAGAGATTTCTTAATTTACTCAGCATAAGAAGACTCACATTTTGGTGAGTACCATGGTGGTATGGAGTGTGAGTGTAGGTGCTGACAACTTGAGAGGTACTGACAATACATCTTGATGAGAGGCTAGCCACCTGATTTAGTAGGATTGCCAGAGCTGAAGGAAGGGTTTTGTAGATAGTCAATCAGACCTGTTAGGCTGTCCTAAATGTTGACTTGAAGAATGCTAATTCTGCTTCAGTTGTTTTGTTGTACTCGTACTAAAGAATGAATTAATTCATTACTGGGTGTGGATTGTGTAATATAATCTAACCATGTTGCATTTAAGTGATATATTTTTGTTGTACCTTCTTTACAGCCTACAGCAATTGCAAAGGGGTTGATGCTTATCAAGTGGTAAAGTGTCCATTATTTGGAGTGAAGAACTGAACAGTCTGATCTTCATCATTGATTATGTAGTCATTGTTGCATGATACCATGATACAATTCTCCCTACAAGATCAGACTATAAAATATTTCTGCATTTAGTTAAACACTGTTAATCTGGCAACTAGTGCAGAGGACTAAAGCTTCAACTTGTTAATGAACTACCCTTTATAGGAAGGGTTTAGTCTTTGAATTTTTCCACCTACATTACCCTACTGTGTGACACTGAGCAAGCCACTTAACCAGAATTGCTTTGAAGCAATTTGGGCTAGTATCCTGGACTGCATGCCTAGTAACTATGAGCTTGTTGTTGTTTTCCACCTTCATCACCCTGTGCAATATTGAGCAAATTACTTAACCAAAATTGCTCTGAAGCAATTTGGGCTAGTAGCCTGGACTGCATGCCTAATAACTATGAGCTTGTTGTTGTTTGCTAGCCATCTCCCATTGCATAGCAAATTTAGCTTAGCAAATTTTATGGCAATATCACCAGTACACCATTGTTAATACAACATAGATAGTTTATTCTTCAAGGGGAGAGGCAAGAGGCACTGCATTTTTTGGTAAATAACTGAAATGTAAAGGTGTTTCCCAGTAGTAAAATGTACATTGGTAACAGTTATTTTTAATGAGGAATTATTCAGATGACTTTTACTTCTGTTCAGATTGAGCATACTGACTTACCATATGTTATCAAGTGGTTAATATTGTGTATGATCTCATAAATATTATTCTCTTTTATTTAAAATGTATTACATCTGGCTGGATCTGATGGTGTGATGCTAGTGATCTTTATACATTTTAATGTAACTCATCCAAAGTTACCAATAAAGCGTGTGTTATTTATTTCTTCATAACAATAAGGGGTGTACACTGTCTACAAAGTGACTACAACTTTTAGTAGGGGGTGGTGGGCTTTCTATTGATGAAAATACCTTATGCTCCTATATGGTCATTTTTAAATAGTCTTTAATCTGGCTTTGCAGGATTATTGTGTGTGTGTGTGTGTGTGTGTGTGTGTGTGTGTGTGTGTGTGTGTGTGTGTGTGTGTGTGTGTGTGTGTGTGTGTGTGAATTAAGTAGGAATACTTTGGCTACTCTGTGTCTGTGAAATAAATTTGAAATGTGGCTTTGGTAATTATTATTATTATTATTATTATTATTATTATTATTATTATTATTATTATTATTTGTTTGACTCCAACATCTGAGAAGGATGCAATCAGCAATGTAGCTATAATAACTGCTGGGTATACTTGTATATAGAAATACCTGAACCTGCTAAGCTGATAAAGTTAATTTGTCATTAATCTGTCTTTGCAGGACTAGTGTGCATTTGTGCAAAGCAAATTGGAATACTTACTGTGACCATTTATATCACAATCATGCACGTGATGTGTATATGGTTGATTTAGTGGCCATAACTGTTGAGTATAGATATTGGTGAAGTACAATGGCAGAAGTCTGAGTTGCCTTTTATGGGTGAAATGTTCTGAAATAGGTACTTTTCTCATACATTTTGCTACAGTGCTTACTGTAACAAATGTTCAAAACTACAAATTTAAAACACATTCTAACAAATGTTTCTGTATTAAACAAGAAATATAAATAAAAACAATCAGGAGTGTGTATTAAAGAACACATGCATTTATGTATGACGCAAAAAATGTACACAAGGGGTCCATGGTTTAAAAACAGCCTGTGCACCAAGATGTACTTAATTCACCACTGGTCAGATGCATTTTTAATGAATGTGAGTTTCAAGAAAAGAGTTTAAAGTTCCTCTGGCTAAGTTTGTTTTCAAGATAAGTTTACTGTTGCTCATACTAAGTCTGTTTTCAATGTGCAACTGTTTTGTTTTCTTTAGCAAATGACCATTAGTGTTTATGATATAAGATTTTAAATAAAAGCTTTAAATTAAATCCATATCACTGTGTTGTAAAAGTAAAGAAAAAAATAGTATGCACACTGACTGTTTTGAACAATATTTATGATAACTTGTGAGAGATAGCCAAGTAATGGTACACTGGAATGGCTGGGAAGGAGGCTAGGGCCTCATTTGGCCACAATCCAGCTCTAGTTAAAAAATGTGATGGTAAAACATGTCTCAGCATAAATCCTGGATATCAAGAACAGTGTCATACACCTGAATGGATTTGAAACCATGTCTGAGTCACACATATGCTTAGAGACAAAGCTTCAGCTAAGTATGCCACTGAAGCACTCACAGTGAAGGCACAGAAATAAAACAGATTCCAGGGGAATGGAATACAGTCATATGATGAAAAGGTAATATTGTAAAACATTTCACTCTCAGAGGATTACAACCATTCACTCAGAGCACTGACAAGGCACTCCTCACATCATGAACATGTTGATCAAGAAAGGCCTTTACAGGGAAAGTATTAACTTCACCATATTTTATTATTGTTCAGTGACACTAATGCATGCTTAGTTCATTTTTATGACTGATGGCAAGAATGTTTGCGCATGTCAAGTATTTTTCTGAATTTTTGACATGGGACAGGAATTAGCATTTTCTTGTAGTTACAAATGACCACCAACATTGCCAGGGCCTGATCCTGTACTAGGTGATCTAGACAGCTGTATAGGCCTGGTGTTATATGGAGAGCAGCTATGCAACATTTAGTTTAAAAAAAAGTCCATCTCAAGTTAGTCCAAAAAGACCATAATCACCATCATCATCATCATCAGCAGCAGCAGCAGCCCCCTTTTCCCCATTTTCTTTTTATGCATGAGGTCAGGTATCATGTTAACTGTCACCAACTCTCTCGATCCAGTGCCACACTCCTGCCTTCGTCATCACTCATGCCTGACTGTTGCAGATCTTTTTTCACACAATCAATCCACCTTGTCAAATGAAAAATATACTTTAAAAATGATCAAAACACGGTAGGTTCAGGTTAAGGCACTTTAATCTTGCAGCAAGGAGACAAAAATGTGCTAATACAGAGTTTGTCTAACCAGAAACAGGAAATACTTTCATTTTTATACATTCTTAAACTGGTTATGTCCTACCAAGCTGACATAACAGATTACCACCTTTTTCATCATCATCTGTTGACCATCTTTCCCATGAATTTCTGCTGATTTATCAAATTTTATGTGAAACTTCCTGAGCAAAACAACATGGCCTTGATTACTCCCAGTTAGATACATGTTATGTTACCATTCAAGATACTATGGCTAACCCAAGCACAATGCTAGCAGTTCATTTCTCTAATAATCCTTTGTCTACTTTATCTCTAAGTTACTGCAGCTGCGCATGTTCCCATCCTTCGAACAGAGCAAATTGTCTAAAATCTTTACATTTACAGAATATAGAAATGTTCATTCATTCATTCCTGACCTAGCAGATAAGCACCTGCTTCTCAAGTACATTTCCAAAAGGCATAAACATGAATATTGCTGTGCTAGCAGTTACTAGGTCAGAGGGCAACTTGCAAGTTTCAGAAAGCATACTGCAGTTTTCAAAAAGCATCTTATTCAGTCTCATATGAAACTCAATTTGTATAAAATACAGTGCATGAAAAATAGAATGAAAAGCGTATTAAAATACTTGGTTATTAATTGGCATTAAGCATACACACATTAATACATATTTTTCTAACATTTCCCTCCTGTTAATACTTTTTTATTCTGTTTTCAAAAAAGAATAAACAGTTTACTTCTTTTCCTAACCTCTTCCACTCAGGATTTGCAGTTAAGAAAGTCATTCAGTTTAAACTTTTATGAAAGTGTTTCACATTCTAGCAGCTCTTCAAATTCAGTACTTTGATACATAGTCTCAGATACGGATATATCTATGAATTCTTTAATTAATCTCTTCATGCAGGGGATTCCACAACAAACACAAACTCCTATTAGGAGTAATCCTACCCCAATGGCAATCAATATGTTCATAAAGATGGAACCCCACCCCCCAAATGCATTCTGGAAAAAGTCTGTCAGAGGGTTTGGGCCTGGCTTGGTCATGGCCAACACTTGCTGAATCACCTCAAGATGATCATTAATTTCATGCTGATGGTCAGGAATAAATGCACAGCATTCTTCTTTGATTAAAGCGCAAGTCCCACCCCTCGCCGCTAGGGTGAAGTCAAGAGCCATTCGGTTTTGGAGTACTACAGTTCTCATGGCATTCAGTTCATCAGTTATCAGTTCAAGAGCAGACAAAGTCGCATTACTCATTACTTCGAGAAGTTTCGACAGTTTTCGGAGCTCCCATATCGATTTAACTGCACCATATGCAGGTAATATAACTGCCCAGGATATGACAGCATCACTCAAGTCCATGTGTACAAGTTTGGTTCCCACATCACGATGGTCTTTCCAGCCCGCTTCGATCCGTCCCACTGGATTCTCAGGTTTCTTAACAGTCTTTTTGGTCTGGTCTCGGGTATTCTGAATATTTCCCTGAGGCAAAGCCGCAGTGTGTCGGATGGCCGGAACCAGGTACCCCAAAAAACAATTGCCAGACCAATTCTCAGGTAACCATTTATATGCCTTTTTACCACACACAAAATAACAGTCCTCTACTTTAGTTGTTACTTTGTTATGAAATGACTGCCCTGCATGAAACATCTTCCTATCTGTTACAGATAACTGTTTAAAAAGTACAGGATTGTGTTGTACCTGATCAAGAGTCTTATGCATAGATTTCAAAAATGAGTCATAATCTGTACTACAAGATCCACTCAAATAATTTGGTTTTCTATAACATTTATACTGTACTGTAACATTACACTTACTCCATCCTACTTGAATGGGGTCATTTTTGTAAAAACATACAATTCCTTTTTGTGTCACAGGCAAATACAGTGCTACTTTATCATGTGCTTTAATAGCAACTGTGTCAAAAAACAGATTTTCCCAGGTCTCATTGACATGGTAGGTTCAGGTTAAGGCACTTTAATCTTGCAGCATGGAGACAAAAACGTGCTAATACAGAGTTTGTCTAACCAGAAACAGGAAATACTTTCATTTTTATACATTCTTATATCCCAGGGGGATAGCAGTCATCAATAAACCCCCGTATGCTGTTGGTATGGCCGTACAGACCCAGCAGTTTGAAACATTAAAAGTCTCAGCATACACACGTGTAATTGCCTGATAAGTATTAAAGTTCGGATGCCAGTCTATGTTTGGTTCATTACGTCTAATCAGTTCAACTTTTGTGGCAGGAAAAAGGAGTGGCCACAACAAAAAGAACAGTGTGACTAGCATAGCAATTAAAATGATCATACAAGTTTTCTGAGGTTGCTCAATGTCTCTATTTGCTCTGTACCTGGCCATTTTGTTCTTGTTGTACAACAGTAACAAAGTTTTTGTCCAACTCAAAGTACTTAACCAGTTTACAGTGCGTCAAATGAATCCAGGAAGCTCGCTCTGCAATCTTGACTGCAGTGGGTGTCGACAGTAGTACCTGGTACGGACCTTCCCACTTCGGAGAACTCCAATTCTTTCGCTTCACAATCTTCACCCAGACCCAGGTGCCTGGGGCTACTGGTGCTTCCGATTTCGGTTGTTCTTTATCTGAAACAGAATTTAACTGCAAAAGTTTGTTATTCAAAAATCTCCTCATATACCCTGCAAGTAAACTATCAGCCTCCTGCTCTGCAGACATGAGAGGTTTCCACTGAGGTGTATAATATGCCCTCCCAAACAAAGTTTCAAAAGGAGTTAATCCCTTTGCATTTGGAACAGTTCTCATGCTCAACAGTGCTAAAGGAAAACAGTGCACCCAGTTCTTCTGTGTCTCAGTCATCAGCTTCCTAAGCTTGTTCTTCAACACCCCATTATGCCTCTCTACTAACCCTGCAGATTGGGGGTGGTAAGCACAGTGATTTTTCAACGATATTCCAAAATAACGACTGAGTTGCTGTACTGTTTGGTTCACAAAATGTGTACCATTATCACTATAAATCTTTTCCGGTATACCAAATCTGGGTATAATTTCTTTAACAAGGACCTTTGCAACAGTAGCTGCATCTGAATTTTTAGTCAGAAAAGCTTCTACCCATTTGGAAAACATATCTATAATGATAAAGCAATACTTTTTATTCTCGCATTTATTCAATTCTATGAAATCCATACAAATAGTATGAAACAGATACGGTGGTGTAGGGAAACTCCCTTGCTTAGGCTTCAATGCCCCTTGTGTGTGATGCTTGTTACAAACATGGCATGCTGCACAAAAATGTTTTGTATAATTTGTAAATCCATAGGTTGTAAACACTCGATTCACTAACTGTACCATCCCCCCTGTTGAGACATGGCTCTGGCCATGGCTCAACAACGCTGCATATCTAAACAAATTAGATGGCAAAATTGGTTTCTTTTCCTTGGAGATGTACAGTCCCTTTTCAAGGGTTGCTCCTCATTTTATCCACTTCTGTTTTTCTAAATTTGTAGTAAGTGTCTGCATTGTTTTTAACATTTCTAAATCTAAGGTCTCAGGGGGTTGTAATTCCTCAATCAAAAGAAAAGCTTCTGGGGCTGAAGCTGCTTGTTTTGCAGCTGTATCAGCCCATGCATTACCTTTTGAAATCTTATCCTGTTGCTTTGTATGAGCTACGCATTTGCAAATAGCTACTTTTTTAGGTAACGGAAAAGAATCTAATAGATCTAAAATAAATTGTGCATGATTAATTGGTTTACCAGTAGATGTTATCATTCCTCTATTTTTCCACTGCTGCGCAGAAACATGTACAGTAGAAAAAGCATGCTGACTGTCAGTATAAATGTTCACTTTTTGACCTTCTGCTAAGGTACATGCCCTTGTCAAGGCAATCAACTCTGCCGCTTGTGCAGATAAATTGTGTGGTAAAGATTTTGCTTCTAAAGTTTCATTATCAGAAACGACTGCATACCCCACTAGGATCTGTCCTGTAGGACCCCTCCTGCATGAGCCGTCCACATAGTATGTCACCTCGGCATCATCCAAGGGAACATCCATAAGGTCTTGTCTAGGTAATGTCTTTTGCTCAATCTCCTGCAGGCAGCAGTGCGGTTTGCCATCTGCTGGGGTTGGGAGCAAGGTTGACGGATTCAAAGTTATGCATCGTTCAATTGTCATATGAGGTTGGCTCAACAGTATAGTCATACAGGAAAGATGTCTAGCAGGAGAAAGATATGCTACTTTTTCTTGCAGTAAAATAATTGCGACTGCATGAGGCACTCTCAATTTGAGAGGGTGGAATAACACTACTGAGGCTGAAGCCTGCACTGCCATTGCAGCTGCAACTACTGCTTGTACACAGTGGGGCAGGGACCACGCCACTGGGTCTAACTGTGACGAGTAGTAAGCTATGGAGTGTTGCTTGTCCCCATGTTGCTGTGTCAATACTGATGTCATATAACCCTGCTTGCAGTCTACAGTTTGAATAAATTGCTTATGATAGTTTGGTAATCCTAAAACTAAGGATGATGCTATCAGTTGTTTCAGCTTGAAGAAAGCTGCTTCTGCTTCTGGTGTCCATTGTAATAAATCTTGTGCAGCCATCGGCTTTTTAAATATTAAATTTGCCAGTGGAGCAGATTCCAAAGCATAATTTGGTATCCAGCTTCGACAAAAATTAATAGTTCCCAGGAAGGACATAATTTCCTTCTTGGTAGTTGGTCTAGGTGCCTGTAATATTGCAGTTTTATTATCTTCATCTAATATTCTACCTTCCTTGGATATTACATATCCCAAGTACTTAACTTGTTTTCTCCAAAGTTGTAGCTTGTCCTTGTTTACTTTGTGACCTTGAGTAGCTAAAAACTGTAATAAAGCTATCGTGTCCTCCTTGCATTCTTGCTGGGTGGGGGCTGCCAGCAGAATGTCATCTACATAAAGTAAAATCTGACAACCTCTCGGTGGGATAAATCCCGCCAGGTTGCTTGCCATTTCTTGTGCAAATATTGTTGGACTTTCACAATATCCCTGTGTAATCTTGTGTATGTATACCGCTTTCCCTGAAATGTAAATGCAAACCAATATTGGCTGTCAGGGTGTATCGGTATTGAGAAAAATGCATTACTAATATCTACCACAGAAAAATATTTTTGTTCTGGCTTTAAATCATTCAGTAAGGTGTGTGGGTGTGGCACCACTGGTGCCCTGGGTATGACTGCATTATTTACAGCTTGTAAATCTTGGACCATACGCCATTCCCCATTTGCTTTCCTGACAGGAAATAAGGGTGTATTACATGGTGAATCAGGAGATTCTATTAAAACTCCTTCCTTAAGTAAGGCTGCTATTATAGGTTTGATTCCTATCTTTGCATCCTTTCTCAAGGGATACTGTCTCTTCTAGGGTCTAAAATCTGACTTTGGTGTAATAGTAATTGGTCCTGCTCTTCGTATGAGTCCTACATCTGATTTCCCTGCTGACCAGAGAATGTCTGGTATGCTTCGCAAGGCTTTTTCCTCTTCTTCTAATAAGAGCAACACTCAGCTATTCTCACTAGCCTGTGAGTGCACAGCTGGGTGTGTCTGTGTAATCCAGTTCAGTTTCTGTTTCTGTACTCCTTGTTCGGAGAGCTCTAATTCTGTCTGCTTTTCCCATCTTGTGACTTTTTCACCTAAGTCTGCCCATTTCAAATTTTTATCCTTAGTTAAGCTAACATGTGGCAATTGATTAGATTTGTAAAGTGCTAAAAATTCCTGGGGCAATGGACAGCTCACTACACTGTTTCCCTCTGCATCCCAGTATAAATTTCATAACACTAGTCTGTTTGCATGGTTCTGAAACAATTCCTGTTCATAATCTTTATCAGGCCCTGGTCTATTACAGTAATATAAAGTACAATGCAACAAATGCTGTTTGTCAATGTCGAGGAAGGGGGACTTACTGAAGGCTACATTCATCAGTTCTTCGGTTACTGCCCCTGGACCAGTCGTAACTAAGTCCTGGCTGTACCAATAATATGTCTCACCCTCCGGTCGCACTGCAAAAGTATCCATCTGTCGCTGTGCTTCCATACCCTGCATGGTTGGAACACTATGGCTATGCCAAATATCTGCATTAAGTCTCTACCCAAAAGGTTTACTGGGCATTTTGCAGAAACCACAATTTTACTTCTCTGGGTCATCCCTGAAACAGGGTCTGTTATCGCTATGTCATGGGAGAGTGGCTCCCGATACAGCTGTCATTAGCTGCTACTACTAGTATATAATCTGGTGATTCTGAATCTTCCGGTAATTTGGAAGGGTGTATCAGGGTCCGTGAAGCCCCTGAATCACACAAAAATTTGACTTCCCTCCCCTCTACCAGAAGCGTCACTTCCGGTTTTGTATCTGCTAAGTAAATCTCTAAACTCAATAAGGCTAAGTCCAAAATTTCATTTTCTTCAATGTCTGCAAATTCATGTACATCCTCTACCCCTTCTGTCATGTCCTCTACTCTTGCTATCACATTTGCACTTGTCTTTTCCTGCTTATTTTCATTTAGTGATTCCTGACTATCATATAGTCATTCTTCATCTTCCTTATTCTCTGTAGTCACCATCTTATTTAGCCTGCAATCCTTTGCTAAATGTCCTTTTTTCCCGCACTTTAAACATTCACCTTTTTTCTTTCTTTCTTCGAAATCTTCTGATAGCTTGTCAGATTGTTTATTTCCCTGGGCATTTTTCTTACCCTTTCTCCCAGTTTGTACTACAAATACTTCTGACCCATCTTCTGCTGAAAATACTTGAGTTTTCTTTTTCCTTTTACTATTAAAATGTCTCTCTGCATGTTTAGCATATTCAAGTGACGGCTGTAATCTACTTGTACGATGATCTACCATGTGCTTTGTAATAAAGCTGCTAATGGGAGTTATACTACCCTTCAAGAATGCATTCTTTAACTGTTGTTCATATGAGGAATCTTGTGTCTGGTTTTCTGGTATCTGCATTCCGCAGTGGTTATTAAAACATTCTAACAGTCTAGCATAATATCTATCAACTGTTTCACCTTTCTGTTGAATGCATTGATTAATGCAAGTCCAATCAGCCCTAGGCTTCCACTTTTCAGAGATTCGGTCTGACAGACCTTTCACTCTGCCATCCAGTTCTGCATTAGTATGTGGGAGTGGTCTAAGTTGTGCGTCATGAGGATTCCAGTCGCCACTGATCATGTGCCAATCTGGACCCACAATTTGTCTAACTACTTTTCCTACTTCTTCTCCATTCAAATGGTAACTTAATCTCATACCCTGTAAGTCTTCTAAAAACTTTCGAAAATTCACTTTTGGGTGGGGAATTCCCTCCGTGGCTTTCTGGATATCTTCCGGTGTCCGCAGTCTATAAACTAAAAGAGTCGGATCCTGTCCTGCCTGTCCTGCCTGAGGATTTGGTACTTCTATGAGTGGGCATATCTCTTCTTCACTCATAGCCTGTGATTTTCTATTTATCTCACTTAATTCAATCTCCTCCTCGTCGCTGCTCGAGACCTTGTCTCGACAGGATCCCTGACAAACAGTTGTGATTTTGCAGGAACAGCTGGGTATAGCGGAGGTGGATCGGTTTGTCCACTCGCTTCATATTCTGGTAAGGGAAGCGAAGGGGGCGAAGGAGGGGCCGTTGCTATTACCAAGTTATTATCTTCTTTGTCTAAGAACATTGGGCAGGATTCACGAAGCCTCCGTATAAGAGTTATAACTCATACACGGAGGCTGCAGTTAAACAGAGTGATGTCAGCATGGTTTGCATATTCATGAGAGCATGCTGAATCACATCTAAGGCTAACACGGTCCATGTAAGACAGTAGGGGGCGTGTCCATAGGCCGAGCCCTGTAAGCGGACATGCCCCCAGAAGAGGAAAAGTGCCCAAAGTAAACACCCACGACAGAGTCCACGGAAATGTGAATAAACACAACACAACACATACCCCCACAGACTATGAACAGAAAACATATAAATAAACATATTATATATTTTTTTTAAATTGTAAAAATGTTTAACCATGAGTGCTTCGTTATGCTGGTGTGCCCGTAGCGCAGCTACAGTTAGCAGTCAGTGGGAAAGCATATAAGAACTAAATATGCAAAGTAAGCCAGGAAGCAATAATGTAGTGGTAGAGATGTTGGCTGAAGAGGAGGCATTCATGGTTCGAGCCCCCACAACACCAATTTTTATTTTTAGCAAAATAAGCACGAAACAAGTCCCTGACAAATATGTACACATAAAACCACATTTTATGTAAAATGTAATGAAATAGCCCATTTATATTGAAGAAATGTGAGGTAACAAAAGAATAAAAAATGCCAGATGTGCCTGTAGCTGAGCTACAGTTTAACAGGGTGCGTGCATCTGCCCGTACGTGAGCAGTGGTTTAACTGGTGCAAAATGAGTGCCTGTAGCTGAGCAGTGGTTTAACACACTGAATTTAAGTGCCTCTAGCTCAGCTGAGCGTAATATGCGTGTCAATAGCCAAATGAGGCTTAAACCAGCGTACCCCGTTTGCGTGGAGCTGCGCACCGTGCAAACAAGCTAACCGACGGGCAACGTTGAGCAAGCCGTATCAAAACTGCCTTTACACAGACACACCCCTCAGCATGTCTAGACAGTCATGAAAAATAAAAAGCAGTGGCCAGGTTCGAACACAGGATACTATACACCATAGTCAAGGTACCAAACCACTAAGCCATGACAGCAGTACAGAGAAATGCAATAATAGCTAATATATAGAAATGAATACAAACTGGAGCATGACAATGCAGGTTTACTGAAGTTGATACAATTCCAAAATGGCCAATCACAGCTATGTGCGGGAAAAATGGACTATATAAGCCCCATAGGCGGGAATACACAGAATAAATGATTGTAGAACTGAACTGCAAGCAGAATGACAGGAGTAGGAGGGGGTAGTTGCTTTCGAGCACAAAGGTGGGGCATTGAGGAGTCCAGGTACATGGTCTGGCTCCTAGTCCACAATCATGAGGCCCAACTCATGCAGGGCCAGGTCCTCTGGGGAGCATACAGGGCTGAGGCATGGGACAGGTTGGCTCATGATCTCACCAGTGCCACAGGGATTCCAAGGACTGGTGAACAGGTCCGTCACCACCATGCGGACCTGAAGAGACGCAAGCAGGACAAACTGAATCTTTGGATCCAGGAGGCCCGGCAAATGCCCAATGCCCCACTACTGAGTAAGTTACATTTAATTATGTATGTAAGAAAGCTGATATTATGGAGATGTGTATTTCAATATTACTTCATTTAGATTACAGCTGCAGGTGTCCGTTCTGCGAACCGCAGAGCCTATGGCGATAGGCTGGTGTGTTTGCGCCACCAGGCAGGTCAGTAATCCACTACCAGTAACTGTAAAGAAATATAAAAGTATGACAGTCAGCAAAAGAGTGCAGTGTAGTCACTAAGGAATAAAATGTGCAAGTAACAGTGTGAAAGTGTCTGCAAGTATTGCTTGATTACAAAAGTGTGTTTCAGCCTGTAAGTTAAACCAAAAAATGAAAATGTCTGACATAAATTCTGAAATAAAAATGCCCCACCTGTAAGAAAATAGTACACAACCTGCAGCAGGCTGAAAAGTATAGCTGCAGAAGATGATGAAATCATGTGTGAAATATATCCCTGTTGAAATACTGAAACATGACAGAAGTGAGACTGCTGGAAAGGATTGTAATAACTACAGGTAAAACATGTCAATAAAGCCTAGAAGTAAGTACCATCCTGAATAGTAAAATGAAAGCAAGTGAGAGAGTGTGAGAAAGTGTCATGAATCCAGCAATACAGTAGTAATAACCCCTGAATAAAGTATACTGCAGTCAAGACAGAATGAAATGCATGTGAGAAACAAAACCAAACAGCGAAATCTGTTCAAAGTGTTGCTGCATCTGGAATGTGTATCCCAAAATCTGGATATGTTGCTCTCAGTCTGCAATATGCAGATAGGATGATTGTCTGATATACCAAACATCCACACTTGTCTACAGATATATAAAGCAAATGTAGCAGGATGATGTAGCTGAACAAAGCCAGATATGAATGTGTATGAAGAACAATAAAATGTATATTGATGTTGCAGTAACAGTCCTATCACCAAGTTGAAATAGTTATCATATAGGAAACTGTAGTTAGAACAGTAGTGTGTATATATCTGTAGCTATTAGAAATGTACAGCATATGTATTGGTATTTGAAGGTGTTAATATTATTTTCTTCACCCCACCCTATAACCACATATAACCCATTCCACGTGAAAATGGTATGTGCAATCACAATTAACACCCCTGGACGTTTGTCCTGTTGGGTCATATATATTTGCATGTCCATTGATGCATCTGCCCTGATCATACATCCAAATATGATGGCCTGTTGCCATCAATTAACCCTGCATGTTGTTGGACTGTGTATTGCTGTTCAAATTATGCATGTGTTATGCACACTGTTCAATGGTGTGAATATCTGGGTGTTTGGTTAATGGGAATACTAATGCATGCTGTTACAACTAATTGTGAATGGTATTATATGTCACTAACCCAAACTGTCATGACATAATGCAAAACATAGGACGACAGGGAAGGCGGGTTCCAGCGGACCCACCTCTCCCACCTCAGCTGGCGAGTGCACCTGGCACTAGTGCCGAGTCCGGACCCTCCTCCGGTGGCCCTGTGCCACCTGCGGGTGGAAGCGCTGCAGGGGATGGGGCTCGCCCCCCCCCTCTGCAAGTGTGGCTGGAGGATAACCACCACTCACCCTCCGTAGCGTCCGGACTGTGGTGCGTATGGAGATTCGGGACTCCGTTCTCAAGCCCCTATGCCAGCTTGAGGCACGGGTGGCACAACTAAGGGGCATGCCTGTTGCCCGGCCTACACAGCCCCCAGCACAGCCCCGTCCTGGGCAGTGAAGGAACAGTGGCAACTGCTTATGAGTGGGGATATCAGTTCCACTGTTGCCACCTGTGGGCTCATGGGCTCTGGATATCCAAACCTCCGTCCCCGTCAATTGTGTAACCCCCACACACGTGTCATACACCGCCCCTGTATGTGTCTTGTTTGTCTTGTCTGTTTACATACCCAACCTACCTCCCCAGCTGTACCGACTTCCTTCACCTGACATACCACTCTCACCTGAAAAAAAAAAAAAAGGGCACTCTGTACCCACAAAAAAATTACGCCCCATATATAGCTGCCCATTCCGCACACATGTCTGCTGGACATGGAATCTATCAATTACAATTGGCTGTACAACAAGTATTATTGTTGTCCTGACACCTCTCTCAGGGGTGGAAGGTTTCAAATGTCACACCAAATTACATACATATGCACAGCTATTGCTGATGAAGAAATGGGCAGCTATGGGCCTTACCTACATCCCTCCTTCAAATACCAAGCTTGTTTCCCTACTGTCTTACCCTCTTTGTGACCCCTTTTTCACCACTTTCCTGTCTCCCCATTTTCATTTCTTTCAAAGAAAATAGCGTGGGTGTGCGCCAGAGTAAGCACTGTTAAGCGGTTGTAAGCGGGTGTGCACGTATGTGCGCAGAGCTAAACGCCAGTGCGCATGAGTGAGCTCCGTGCAAATCAGCGCTAACCCGGTTACAACTGATTAAAAGTGCCTTAGTCACTTTGATTGACAGGTCCTGTACTCAGTTCAAAAGCAAAATAAAATCCCACTGTCAGTCCCGAACCCAGGACCTTGGAAACACTAGTCTGTATGACCTACCACTAAGCCATGACTCTTATACAAGAACATTGTGCTAAAATAAATATAACATGTAATAGTAGGGATGAATGTAAAGGAAATATAGGATGTGTAGTACCAAAAGCATGTCATGTAGAATTACTGTCAAAACTACTGGATTCCCACAATAGTACTGTGTGAACACAAACAGCCATACTAGTTGGTAGCTTGTAGGTAATAATGTCAGTTAAAGTACATATACAAATGTATGTATATGTACATATATATATATATATAAATATATATATATATATATATATATATATATATATATATATATATAGTTGTAGGAGTCATTATGCATACACACTTACTACAGGGGAACATGAGAGAGGAATGGAGAAATGTGAATCTACAACACAGCCTGAATCATGAGAGAGATACTAACCTTTACACTTACAGAACACTGTCCACAGCATACCAGCATGGTCCCCACCCTTACAATCTGAAAGGGCAACGCCTATTCCACATACCCTTTTATAGCACTGACCTGAAATCACAGTGAGAACTGCAATCAGTACACAACTGGCTGTATGCAATTAGCAAATGCTGGCTTACAATTGGTGCAGAAGCCATCACATGGACCTATGCAGATACCTACAAAAGCATCCAGTACTAACACTCCACACATGCAATACATTCATTGCACTGTCTGGAAGCAGACAGAGGGAGAGAGAAAAGTGAGAGAGAGAGAGAGAGAGAGAGAGAACAAAAAAAATATATACACTGTGACTCTGTGACCCTAAGCTGTCAGCAGTGACAGTAGCAGCAGCAAGCAGAAGAAGTGGTAATGCAACCAGCTGTGACAGACACAGGTAATGCAAAGTAGCAGGTTAATAGTGTGCATACTGTGAACTCTCCAAATGTGTCATAGGTCTGTATCTATAGGTATGTCCATGTGATATGTTGTGTGTACGTAGTTCCACCAAAAGGGGATGACCATACATTACATGTCAATCAGTCTTAGGCCATGATCCTTGCAGCAGTTGTCTGTGCGTTGCCCCCAGCAATGGCTGTAGTGACTGCTTTGAAAAGTCAGCCAGGTTCAAAAGGCAGGATCAGCCCATCACAAAGGCACACTGGCTGGGAACAAGTGTCTGCAGGTACCCGATATCACTGCATATGCATCCCATACTGCATAATTCCATAGCTTAGCAGACCAGGCTGGTTATGCATATGATGTGGTAGTTCCCAGGGTCAGTTGAGGTGCCTCCTTAGTGGTGTGAGACCACTGTCACTGTATGCCACTGTCCAGGTACATATCCTGTAGTACAGCCAAGATAAATTATCAGTGTTATATGCGGTTGTATGTCCTCTCGGAGTGCAGGTAGCACACATCCAGGGATACCATGAGGTCACAGTGATGCTGTGTGTTCTGCTCTGCTGAGGGTGGCCCTCACCTGGACATGTGAGATGATAGGGAGGTTACATACAGCTGTGATAAATATTTCAACTGGTGGGGGAGAAGGAGGGGGGATACGTGCACCGAACCTGTATGCAACACTGTTGCCAATATCCGTGTGTTTGGTGAATGTTAAGTAGGTGTGTATTAACACAGAGCATATCTGAGGCATGTGGTCCATATGTGTAACATAACTGAAGAAGGCCTTGTGGTCATCCATAGTGTTTGTGGCCATTTCCCTCCGAGAGTAGGCCGTGGCCATTGTTATGACGGACCATAGCATAGTACCAGTGCTGACCACAGATGCCTTCCCTTAATGTGAATGTGCTCTGTCCTGCAGTAGCCTCCTGCTATTGTTATACAATCTGCCTCTGTCTGGGGTCCACCGGACAGGATGCCTAACCTTTGTGCATAGGGTCTGGGTTAGAAATGTGTGTGCAAGTTCCATGCAATCTGTGGCATGTCCGTGGTAAGCATTTGCAAAGGGGTCAGCAGTGTGGGTTGTGGCTTCCACTGGCCCAGTGTGCTGCATGGATACCATCTCAGTCCCAGCAAGTGAATAACTGTCTAATCACATACATATCAAAGTAGTCTACTGTGCTGGTGGTGGTGGTGGTGGGATATGTATATCCAGGCCGAGTAACTTCTGTCCACATCACAGTAGTGGATGGCGTACCACATACAGTACCTTGGGATGAACCCCCAGAGTGAGGTTGTGCATCGGACCTGTCAGTGTGTGCTGACCGATGGGGCATGCTACTATGTTGTGGGGAATGTGACAGGTATTGTTGCACAGGTGTTGGCTGAGCACTGATATCTGGCCATGTATCTGTCTATCCACCACAACACACACACATGCAACATATGGGAGTAGTAGTATATCACTACACATGAGTATCATGTATAGTATGTGTGCCATATATTGCTGACATAGTCTGCTGATATCCTGTTTGTGTTCTCTTCCAGGGAGATGGTGCATCAGCGTAATCCCACCTACTCTGTAGCGGAAGACGAGGAGATCCACCAGAGCCTGGTGCGGGAGTATGACATCCTGTTTTCCCGCACCAGTCAGAATCAGCAGGAGAGGGCTGCACTGTGGCAAGACCTTGTCCATAGGGTAAATGATATTGGCACGCATAACAGGACATATGAGCAGGTACGACATCACTGCAGTGATTTAATCCGGAGTGTCCGTCAGCGTGCATCAGATATCCCCAGGCAACAGGTTGCCACAAGAGGTGGGGTGGCCACACATCCCCCCCTCACCAGACTGGAGGGGCTACTCCTAAGTGTTGTGGCTCTAGCCCCAGAACAGCAACAGCAGTACACCTGCATTATGATGGAGGCTGGTTGCACACAGCAGCACGACATGGAGCATGCAGGTAATATGCCATATGTACACTTGACTGTTCTGTACACTGTATCATATGCAATATCAATGGCACAGTTGTGCCCACTGACATTAATCTCATCATTTCTGCAGGTCCCTCCGGGGTTACAGCAAGGCAGGCCATCCATGCTGGTGAGTGTGTTTAACATAACCTATAATAGTCCTGATAGTGCTAGTAACAGTAGTGTAACTCAGTAGTGCTCTGTGTGTATACTGTGGGGTGTGCATGTGTGCATGTGTGCAGGTGTGCCTGTGCCCATGTGTGCATGTGTGCATGTGTGCATGTGTGCATGTGTGCAGGTGTGCCTGTGTCCACGTGTGCATGTGTGCATGTGTGCATGTGTGCCTGTGTCCACGTGAGCATGTGTGCATGTGTGCATGTGTACACATGACCACGTGTGCATGTGTGCATGTGACCACGTGTGCATGTGTGCATGTGTGCATGTGTCCACATGTGCATGTGTGCATGTGTCCACTTGTGCATGTGTCCACGTGTGCATGTGTCCACATGTGCATGTGTGCCTGTGTGCATGTGTGCATGTGTGCCTGTGTGCATGTGTCCACGTGTGCATGTCTGCATGTGTGCCTGTGTCCATGTGTACATGTGTGCCTGTGTCCATGTGTGCATGTGTGCATGTGTCCATGTGTGCATGTGTGCATGTGTGTAGAAGTGCATCACTGGTAACAATGTCTGGAGACTGTAAACTGTGTTTCCTGTCTTCCTCCCACAGGTTCTGGTGCTGCTCTGTTGACCTGCAGCAGGGAACCTGAATTTTGTGCCACAGGTACTGGTAATGATGATATTTGTGCAATGGTACAGAAAGGTGTGTCAGGGTCTGCCATTGGTCAGCCAATTGACAGTACACAGCTGTCAACCTCATCATTGCGCACAGTCATCCTGCCAGTACATTCTTTGTCACCATTGTCCCTAGGTGATGGACAGGATACAGGGGCATATACCAGGGTAATGTGGTACCTGTGGCACATGCGTCTCCCCACACAGCAGCCATGGGCAGGGTCCTCCGATGGTACCACACAGACAGTTGCCCATGGGTTCTCGTGGGAGCATCCGTGGGCATACTGCCTCTGGCCGACGTGCCCAAAGGGGTCTGTCAACCTCAGCTATGTTTCAGACTGTCATGCAGGCACAGTCGCGTATGGAAAGGTACACCAGAGAGGGTCTGAGGGAGCTGAGAGCATGTCGCACAGCCATGACAGACAGTATGCGTGACATTGCGGATGCTATCCGTAATTTCACCGATGTCATAGACAGACGTTCCAAAATGAAAAGCAACAGGACACTGCTGTGTGAATAAAATGTAATAAAATTTAATCCAGATATAGACAGATAAAATTCCAGGTAAGCGCTTTCGGGTTAAACCCTTCATCAGACAAAGACACATTATTCAAACAACATTTTTAAAAGATGAAACAACCAATGGCATTTAATGAAAAACCCGCCTATTTTGAAGGGTGGGTTTAACTGGAATGACATCATTTAATCCTGGTTCCCTGTGTGCCATAAACTCAATGATCCACTTTGATTCAGCCAAAGCTGTCTGATGTTTGACATCACCTCCCCCTACTGTTTGGCCTAATATTGACAATGGCCCTAAATTTAAAACTATGTGTAGGATTTCCACTAATGTGACTATATAGGGCATTACTTGGGTCACTGTTCCTAATGCTGCTCAAGTGCTGCAGAATTCTGACCTTAAACATATTGTTGGTCTTTCCTACATAGAAACAGGAACATTCAACACATTCAGCTAGGTACACTATATTGGTAGTCCTACATGTGGCCCTCCCTTTTAAATGAAACGTCTTCCTAGTTATTGGGTGTGTAAATGTAGTCTCCTTATTGATGTGGTTACATGCCTTGCATATCCCTCAGGGAAGTGTCCCTGCAGTGATCTTCAGGGACCCACCTTGACCACTCATCCTTTCCTTACACAGTAGATCTTTAAGATTCCTATTTCTCCTATATCGGAGTCTGGGGCTATTGTCAACAATGCCCCTTAGTCCAATATCACTGGTTAAAATATTCCAATTGTTTAATACAATCCTGTTGATGTCATTTATATTACTGCCATAAGTAAACAACAATTTAGGGCCCATTTGCTTACAAACATTATTATCATTCGATGGTTCCCCATCATGTGTTCTCCTTAACCAGGGCTTATATTTGGTCCGTCTGAGTTTGACACCATCATTAATAACACTGTGTACCAATCTTTCATTGTAACCTCTATCCTTAAAACATTAAAGCAGTTCCACAACCAGATGTCCATGAACCAGGGCAATGGTGGGCGTTTGCGGCGTCGACATGACCGTATGCCGGCAACAGCAGCAGCTGGCAGTCGGCGCGGATGACAACAGGCTCACGCATGCCCCCATAGTGCCAGCAGCAGCCCCAGCAATGCTGGGTCTGTGCTGTCATCGGAACGCCCCAGGAGACCACGTGCACGTGGCTCTGGACAGTCCCAACAGAGACCTGTGTCCAGTCAACACACTCCCGCTTCTGATGACAGTACCTAGTCTGGCTTAGTACTGGATACGGTCCGTAGCACCCCTGCCAGGCACAGGTACCGTGTCCGTGCCCACAGACACTGATCTGTATGACCTGCCAGGTGCAGTCTGTGGCTGTCGACAAACCCCTGTATATGGCAGCCATGAGGTGGAACTGTGTGCATGCATACACACATGCGAAATGTTAACACCTAGGGTGACCACATACACGCACACACTGCACCAACACTGCCCCACCCTGTACTGCTGCCCCTCACCAACACACATACACACACATGTCAATTGGTTGTATCAGTGGCTGACTCTGGCATACCTAAGCCACACCCTGTGCATATGATGACACTGTGCCACCCCTGCAATCTCCAATATCATTGCAGGAACAGGTAAACACGTTGCTGATGCACAGGGTGACTACATAGAAGTGTATTAGTAGTATCATGTTGGTAACAGTACAGTGTGCTGCTATGACTGTGTGTATATCCCAGCATGCCTGCTGCAGTAACTGCATGAATGTCCTGAATTGTTATCTGCACCCATAGTACATACCAAAGTGTAACAGCTGCACATAATTGCATGCCGGTGGTAAGGTTGTCAACAGATAGCCGCATACATGGGTAGCACAGGGGGAAAGCTAACGCAAGTAGTGATATGCAATGGTGGACATGTACAGTAATGGTGTCAAGTTGCCCAAAACGACTATGCAATGTGGATGTTCGCGCATGTAGATATGTGTGCAGTACCAATGTAATCCAAATCACAAATAACTATGACATAATATCAGTTCTACCATGGGCATCTGCGCTGTGAATTCCTGGGTACATGTTGATAGTGCCTACATATTTGCATTGCTACTTACTGTTATTGTTACCCCTTCTTTGTTGTACAATGCACTACTTCCAGCCCTGTTTACTGTAGCTTTGTTTGCATGCATGTTCGCTAGTTCCATGGAACACTGCTTACACCTGCAATGCAGAGTTACAGTGCTTCTGTAGACTCCTAGTGACATCTGCATAGTTGATACATTATGTCAACTTTACACATGACAGAACGTCACTGCCTGTCCCACGCATGTATGCGTTGCCTGTGACACATTGCACATGTCTTACCTGGCATTTACCCATGTGTGCAGTCATATATGCCAGTGCTATGAAACAGTAGTGGTGCACCCACACATACACACCTACAGTATGTTGTTCCCCATTGGCCCTATGTGTTGGTACTCACCATGGCAATCACACTACTAGGGTAGCATGTGCAAAGGTAACCTGTGAATCACCTCTATGGTCCAGTTGTGGTTTATGTGAGTCATGTGGCAATGTCACAGCTGCCACATGTATGCAGTCAGCCATCACACTTGGCCAGGAACGTACAACACATGTGTGGGATGCCACCACACAGCCAATCTGGGGACTGGGCTCTCTGAACCCAGTAATGCCATACCCTGTCAGGTGGCATGTCATATATACTACATCCTGGACAAACTTCAACTCCAATCCCTGATGCTACTATTGATAAAACCCCTGAAGATGTTTCTGATAGTTTTGACCAATTCTTTACTGAGACATTTCAAGCCCTAGCTAGCCATCTACCTCCTAGCTCCTGGTCCTGAAAGTAGCACCCTAGAAACCTACTTGCGTTCAGCTGCCAACCAGTCACCACTTCACTTCTCCGCACCTTGATTGAAACAGTGAAACCCACTACACTTTCTGCTGATCAACTCCTGCAGTACCTATCAAAATCAGATGATGCTATTGCTTACCCCATCTCAAAAGTAATCAAACGAACCATGGTAGAATCTAAATTTCCCACCATCTGGAAAATATCCTATGTAATCCCACTTCACAAAGGAGGCAGCTCTACTGAATTCTCCAATTATAGGCCAATAGCTATACTCTCTCCACTTGCAAAGATTATGGAAACTTTATTCATAGACAATTCATGCACCACCTAATCCAAAATCACCTTATGGCAGACACTCAGCATGGCTTCCGTCCTCATCACAGCACTACTTCAGGCCTCCTAGCCTTTACTAACACCATAAACCATACTTGCAACACTAATTATATATCCTCAGCCCTCTTTTTGGATCTTTCCAAGGCATACGATATGGTTGATCACCAACTTGTAATCCACACCCTGCAAACATTCTGTCTAGATACTGGAGCCTTTCAGTGGTTTCAATCCTACCTGCATGGTCGACAGCAGGTTGGCCTCTGGCAGAACAAACTCTCTAACCTTCTACCTAACACCCTCAGAGTACCACAAGGCTCTATACTAGGGCCCTTGCTGTTCTCCATCTTCATTAACGACCTTTATACTGTCATCCCAAAAGTCAGCTGTATCCAATATGCTGAAGACTCTACTCTGATCTGCTCAGCCACATCTCCAGTAGAGTTATGGTCAGCTACCCAGAACACCTTTAATACAATAGAAAACTGGCTTTCTGAACATCGTCTGATCCTAAATCCCAAATAAACTAAACTGCTGTTATTTCACCAACACGTGGGTGTACCGCTTTCACCTTTACCATAACATCAACTGATGGCACAATAATCTCCACTGACCCATCTACTAAACTATTAGGTGTCATCATAGACAATAATCTCAAATGTGACCTACATGTTAACCAAATTATCAAAGCCATCAATAAAAACTAGGGTCACTTTACAGAATAAAAGCCTTCCTAGCCCCTCCAGCTAAAGGTGCCATAGCTCGCTCACACCTTCTTTCAACCCTTCTGTATGCATCCCTCTACTCGAATATGAACAAGACTGTCCTTAACAAACACTCAATTTTCTACAACCACATTGCCAGGTTTGCCACTGGGCTGCCTTTTAGGACACATCATTGCATCAATCTAAATCAGCTTGGTTGGCTTGCAATACCCAGCCTAATACAGTATAACCAACTGATTATGGCCTATAAAATCCTCTATAATCCGGACAATACTCCTGCACTTCAAATATTATCACCCTATAAAAATCCTAGACCGCTTTGATCCTCTAACAAACTACTAATTCAGACTAGCAAATTTAATAACACAGCCGGTGATTCTCTCTTTGCAAACTCTGTAAGTAGATCCTGGAACTCACTTCCAGCTGATATTACCTTACTTTCCACCTTAGGTCAATTTAACACTAGACTCAAACAACATTTGTCACTTAACTGGCTATGTCAATGTATCAAGCCTGGCTAACTCGAAAGTGTAAAATCTGTTAACCAGTTTACTGTGTAATTTAATTTAATCCTGACTTGTGCTCAGGACTAACATTAACATGTGGAACATGTTTAACTTGCTTACTTATGTAATATCTGTAAATAATCTGTTTGTAATATATAATGCTGGTATTATGTAATGCTGTATCTACTTACCCTTGGCTTTTTCTCCCGGGCCTCAAGCTTCTGGTGTCCAACTGTAATAAATCTTGTGCAGCCATCGGCTTTTTAAATATTAAATTTTGCCAGTGGAGCAGATTCCAAAGCATAATTTAGTATATCCGTCCAGCTTCGACAAAATTAGTATAGTTCCCAGGAAGGACATAATTTCCTTCCTTGGTAGTTGGTCTAAAGTGCCTGTAATATTGCAGTTTATTATCTTCATCTAATATTCTACCTTCCTTGGATATTACATATCCCAAGTACTTAACTTGTTTTCTCCAAAGTTGTAGCTTGTCCTTGTTGCTTTGTGACCTTGAGTAGCTAAAAACTGTAATAAAGCTATCGTGTCCTCCTTGCATTCTTGCTGGGTGGGGGCTGCCAGCAGAATGTCATCTACATAAAGTAAAATCTGACTACCTCTCGGTGGGATAAATCATGCCAGGTTGCTTGCCATTTCTTGTGCAAATATTGTTGGACTTTCACAATATCCCTGTGTAATTTGTGTGTATGTATGCAGCTTTCCTGAAATGTAAATGCAAACCAATATTGGCTGTCAGGGGTGTATCGGTATTGAGAAAATGCATTACTAATAACTACCACAGAAAAATATTTTGTTCTGGCTTTTAAATCATTCAGTAAGGTGTGGATCTGGCACCGTTGGTGCCCTGGGTATAACTGCATTATTTACAGCTTGTAAATCTTGGACCATACGCCATTCCCCATTTGCTTTCCTGACAGGAAATAAGGGTATATTGCATGGTGAATCAGGAGATTCTATTAAAACTCCTTCCTTAAGTAAGGCTGCTATTATAGGTTTGATTCCTATCTTTGCATCCTTTCTCAAGGGATACTGTCTCTTCTAGGGTCTAAAATCTGACTTTGGTGTAATAGTAATTGGTCCTGCTGTTCGTATGAGTCCTACATCTGATTTCCCTGCTGACCAGAGAATGTCTGGTATGCTTCGCAAGGCTTTTTCCTCTTCTTCTAATAAGAGCAACACTCAGCTATTCTCACTAGCCTGTGAGTGCACAGCTGGGTGTGTCTGTGTAATCCAGTTCAGTTTCTGTTTCTGTACTCCTTGTTCGGAGAGCTCTAATTCTGTCTGCTTTTCCCATCTTGTGACTTTTTCACCTAAGTCTGCCCATTTCAAATTTTTATCCTTAGTTAAGCTAACATGTGGCAATTGATTAGATTTGTAAAGTGCTAAAAATTCCCGGGGCAATGGACAGCTCACTACACTGTTTCCCTCTGCATCCCATTATAAATTTCATAACACTAGTCTGTTTGCATGGTTCTGAAACAATTCCTGTTCATAATCTTTATCAGGCCCTGGTCTATTACAGTAATATAAAGTACAATGCAACAAATGCTGTTTGTCAATGTCGAGGAAGGGGGACTTACTGAAGGCTACATTCATCAGTTCTTCGGTTACTGCCCCTGGACCAGTCGTAACTAAGTCCTGGCTGTACCAATAATATGTCTCACCCTCCGGTCGCACTGCAAAAGTATCCATCTGTCGCTGTGCTTCCATACCGTGCATGGTTGGAACTATGGCTATGCCAAATATCTGCATTAAGTCTCTACCCAAAAGGTTTACTGGGCATTTTGCAGAAACCACAATTTTACTTCTCTGGGTCATCCCTGAAACAGGGTCTGTTATCGCTATGTCATGGGAGAGTGGCTCCCGATACAGCTGTCCATTAGCTGCCTTTACTAGTATATAATCTGGTGATTCTGAATCTTCCGGTAATTTGGAAGGGTGTATCAGGGTCCGTGAAGCCCCTGAATCATGCAAAAATTTGACTTCCCTCCCTCTACCAGAAGCGTCACTTCCGGTTTTGTATCTGCTAAGTAAATCTCTAAACTCAATAAGGCTAAGTCCAAAATTTCATTTTCTTCAATGTCTGCAAATTCATGTACATCCTCTACCCCTTCTGTCATGTCCTCTACTCTTGCTATCACATTTGCACTTGTCTTTTCCTGCTTATTTTCATTTAGTGATTCCTGACTATCATATAGTCATTCTTCATCTTCCTTATTCTCTGTAGTCACCATCTTAGTTAGCCTGCATTACTTTGCTAAATGTCCTTTTTTCCCGCACTTTAAACATTCACCTTTTTTCTTTCTTTCTTCGAAATCTTCTGATAGCTTGTCAGATTGTTTATTTCCCTGGGCATTTTTCTTACCCTTTCTCCCAGTTTGTACTACAAATACTTCTGACCCATCTTCTGCTGAAAATACTTGAGTTTTCTTTTTCTTTTTACTATTAAAATGTCTCTCTGCATGTCTAGCATATTCAAGTAACGTCTGTAATCTACTTGTACGATGATCTACCATGTGCTTTGTAATAAAGCTGCTAATGGGAGTTATACTACCCTTCAAGAATGCATTCTTTAACTGTTGTTCATATGAGGAATCTTGTGTCTGGTTTTCTGGTATCTGCATTCCGCAGTGGTTATTAAAACATTCTAAGAGTCTAGCATAATATCTATCAACTGTTTCACCTTTCTGTTGAATGCATTGATTAATGCAAGTCCAATCAGCCCTAGGCTTCCACTTTTCAGAATTCGGTCTGACAGACCTTTCACTCTGCCATCAGTTCTGCATTAGTATGTGGGAGTGGTCTAAGTTGTCGTCATGAGGATTCCAGTCGCCACTGATCATGTGCCAATCTGGACCCACAATTTGTCTAACTACTTTTCCTACTTCTTCTCCATTCAAATGGTAACTTAATCTCATACCCTGTAAGTCTTCTAAAAACTTTCGAAAATTCACTTTTGGGTGGGGAATTCCTCCATTGGCTTTCTGGATATCTTCCGGTGTCCGCAGTCTATAAACTAAAAGAGTCGGATCCTGTCCTGCCTGTCCTGCCTGAGGATTTGGTACTTCTATGAGTGGTCATATCTCTTCTTCACTCATAGCCTGTGATTTTCTATTTATCTCACTTAATTCAATCTCCCTCCTCAAGTCGCGCGTTCGAGACCTTGTCTCGACAGGATCCCTGACAAACAGTTGTGATTTTGCAGGAACAGCTGGGTATAGCGGAGGTGGATCGGTTTGTCCACTCGCTTCATATTCTGGTAAGGGAAGCGAAGGGGGCGAAGGAGGGGCCGTTGCTATTACCAAGTTATTATCTTCTTTGTCTAAGAACATTGGGCAGGATTCACGAAGCCTCCGTATAAGAGTTATAACTCATACACGGAGGCTGCAGTTAAACGGAGTGATGTCAGCATGTTTTGCATATTCATGAGAGCATGCTGAATCACACCTAAGGCTAACACGGTCCATGTAAGACAGTAGGGGGCGTGTCCATAGGCCGAGCCCTGTAAGCGGACATGCCCCCAGAAGAGGAAAAGTGCCCAAAGTAAACACCCACGACAGAGTCCACGGAAATGTGAATAAACACAACACAACACATGCCCCCACAGACTATGAACAGAAAACATATAAATAAACATATTATATATATTTTTTAAATTGTAAAAATGTTTAACCATGAGTGCCTTCGTTATGTTGGTGTGCCCGTAGCGCAGCTACAGTTAGCAGTCAGTGGGAAAGCATATAAGAACTAAATATGCAAAGTAAGCCAGGAAGCAATAGTGTAGTGGTAGAGATGTTGGCTGAAGAGGAGGCATTCATGGTTCGAGCCCCCACAACACCAATTTTTATTTTTAGCAAAATAAGCACGAAACAAGTCCCTGACAAATATGTACACATAAAACCACATTTTATGTAAAATGTAATGAAATAGCCCATTTATATTGAAGAAATGTGAGGTAACAAAAGAATAAAAAATGCCAGATGTGCCTGTAGCTGAGCTACAGTTTAACAGGGTGCGTGCATCTGCCCGTACGTGAGCAGTGGTTTAACTGGTGCAAAATGAGTGCCTGTAGCTGAGCAGTGGTTTAACACACTGAATTTAAGTGCCTCTAGCTCAGCTGAGCGTAATATGCGTGCCAATAGCCAAATGAGGCTTAAACCAGCATACCCCGTTTGCGTGGAGCTGCGCACCGTGCAAACAAGCTAACCGACGGGCAACGTTGAGCAAGCCGTATCAAAACTGCCTTTACACAGACACACCCCTCAGCATGTCTAGACAGTCATGAAAAATAAAAAGCAGTGGCCAGGTTCGAACACAGGATACTATACACCATAGTCAAGGTACCAAACCACTAAGCCATGACAGCAGTACCGAGAAATGCAATAATAGCTAATATATAGAAATGAATACAAACTGGAGCATGACAATGCAGGTTTACTGAAGTTGATACAATTCCAAAATGGCCAATCACAGCTATGTGCGGGAAAAATGGACTATATAAGCCCCATAGGCGGGAATACACAGAATAAACGATTGTAGAACTGAACTGCAAGCAGAATGACAGGAGTAGGAGGGGGTAGTTGCTTTCGAGCACAAAGGTGGGGCATTGAGGAGTCCAGGTGCATGGTCTGGCTCCTAGTCCACAATCATGAGGCCCAACTCATGCAGGGCCAGGTCCTCTGGGGAGCATACAGGGCTGAGGCATGGGACAGGTTGGCTCATGATCTCACCAGTGCCACAGGGATTCCAAGGACTGGTGAACAGGTCCGTCACCACCATGCGGATCTGAAGAGACGCAAGCAGGACCAACTGAATCTTTGGATCCAGGAGGCCCGGCAAATGCCCAACACCCCACTACTGAGTAAGTTACATTTAATTATGTATGTAAGAAATTAAACTAGCTGATATTATGGAGATGTGTATTTCAATATTACTTCATTTATATTACAGCTGCAGGTGTCCGTTCTGCGAACCGCAGAGCCTATGGCGATAGGCTAGTGTGTTTGCGCCACCAGGCAGGTCAGTAATCCACTACCAGTAACTGTAAAGAAATATAAAAGTATGACAGTCAGCAAAAGAGTGCAGTGTAGTCACTAAGGAATAAAATGTGCAAGTAACAGTGTGAAAGTGTCTGCAAGTATTGCTTGATTACAAAAGTGTGTTTCAGCCTGTAAGTTAAACCAAAAAATGAAAATGTCTGACATAAATTCTGAAATAAAAGTGCGCCACCTGTAAGAAAATAGTACACAACCTGCAGCAGGCTGAAAAGTATAGCTGCAGAAGATGATGAAATCATGTGTGAAATATATCCCTGTTGAAATACTGAAACATGACAGAAGTGAGACTGCTGGAAAGGATTGTAATAACTACAGGTAAAACATGTCAGTAAAGCCTAGAAGTAAGTACCATCCTGAATAGTAAAATGAAAGCAAGTGAGAGAGTGTGAGAAAGTGTCATGAATCAGCAATACAGTAGTAATAACACCTGAATAAAGTATACTGCAGTCAAGACAGAATGAAATGCATGTGAGAAACAAAACCAAACAGCGAAATCTGTTCAAAGTGTTGCTGCATCTGGAATGTGTATCCCAAAATCTGGATATGTTGCTCTCAGTCTGCAATATGCAGATAGGATGATTGTCTGATATACCAAACATCCACACTTGTCTACAGATATATAAAGCAAATGTAGCAGGATGATGTAGCTGAACAAAGCTAGATATGAATGTGTATGAAGAACAATAAAATGTATATTGATGTTGCAGTAACAGTCCTATCACCAAGTTGAAATAGTTATCATATAGGAAACTGTAGTTAGAACAGTAGTGTGTATATATCTGTAGCTATTAGAAATGTACAGCATATGTATTGGTATTTGAAGGTGTTAATATTATTTTCTTCACCCCACCCTATAACCACATATAACCCATTCCACGTGAAAATGGTATGTGCAATCACAATTAACACCCTGGACGTTTGTCCTGTTGGGTCATATATATTTGCATGTCCGTTGATGCATCTGCCCTGATCATACATCCAAATATGATGGCCTGTTGCCATCAATTAACCCTGCATGTTGTTGGACTGTGTATTGCTGTTCAAATTATGCATGTGTTATGCACACTGTTCAATGGTGTGAATATCTGGGTGTTTGGTTAATGGGAATACTAATGCATGCTGTTACAACTAATTGTGAATGGTATTATATGTCACTAACCCAAACTGTCATGACATAATGCAAAACATAGGACGACAGGGAAGGCGGGTTCCAGCGGACCCACCTCTCCCACCTCAGCTGGCGAGTGCACCTGGCACTAGTGCCGAGTCCGGACCCTCCTCCGGTGGCCCTGTGCCACCTGCGGGTGGAAGCGCTGCAGGGGATGGGGCTCGCCCCCCCTCTGCAAGTGTGGCTGGAGGATAACCACCACTCACCCTCCGTAGCGTCCGGACTGTGGTGCGTATGGAGATTCGGGACTCTGTTCTCGAGCCCCTATGCCAGCTTGAGGCATGGGTGGCACAACTAAGGGGCATGCCTGTTGCCCGGCCTACACAGCCCCCAGCACAGCCCCGTCCTGGGCAGTGAAGGAACAGTGGCAACTGCTTATGAGTGGGGATATCAGTTCCACTGTTGCCATCTGTGGGCTCATGGGCTCTGGATATCCAAACCTCCGTCCCCGTCAATTGTGTAACCCCACACACGTGTCATACACCGCCCCTGTATGTGTCTTGTTTGTCTTGTCTGTTTACCTACCCAACCTACCTCCCCAGCTGTACAGACTTCCTTCACCTGACATACCACTCTCACCTGAAAAAAAAAAAAGGGCACTCTGTACCCACAAAAATTACGCCCCATATATAGCTGCCCATTCCGCACACATGTCTGCTGGACATGGAATCTATCAATTACAATTGGCTGTACAACAAGTATTATTGTTGTCCTGACACCTCTCTCAGGGGTGGAAGGTTTCAAATGTCACACCAAATTACATACATATGCACAGCTATTGCTGATGAAGAAATGGGCAGCTATGGGCCTTACCTACATCCCTCCTTCAAATACCAAGCTTGTTTCCCTACTGTCTTACCCTCTTTGTGACCCCTTTTCACCACTTTCCTGTCTCCCCATTTTCATTTCTTTCAAAGAAAATAGCGTGGGTGTGCAGAGTAAGCACTGTTAGCGGTTGTAGCGGGTGTCTTGGCGTGTGCGCAGAGCTAAATGCCAGTGCATGAGTGAGCTCCGTGCAAATCAGCGCTAACCCGTTACAACTGATTAAAAGTGCCTTAGTCACTTTGATTGACAGGTCCTGTACTCAGTTCAAAAGCAAAATAAAATCCCACTGTCAGTCCCGAACCCAGAACCTTGGAAACACTAGTCTGTATGACCTACCACTAAGCCATGACTCTTATACAAGAACATTGTGCTAAAATAAATATAACATGTAATAGTAGGGATGAATGTAAAGGAAATATAGGATGTGTAGTACCAAAAGCATGTCATGTAGAATTACTGTCAAAACTACTGGATTCCCACAATAGTACTGTGTGAACACAAACAGACATACTAGTTGGTAGCTTGTAGGTAATAATGTCAGTTAAAGTACATATACAAATGTATGTATATGTACATATATATATATATAAATATATATATATATATATATATATATATATATATATATAGTTGTAGGAGTCATTATGCATACACACTTACTACAGGGGAACATGAGAGAGGAATGGAAAAATGTGAATCTACAACACAGCCTGAATCATGAGAGAGATACTAACCTTTACACTTACAGAACACTGTCCACAGCATACCAGCATGGTCCCCACCCTTACAATCTGAAAGGGCAACGCCTATTCCACATACCCTTTTATAGCACTGACCTGAAATCACAGTGAGAACTGCAATCAGTACACAACTAGCTGTATGCAATTAGCAAATGCTGGCTTACAATTGGTGCAGAAGCCATCACATGGACCTATGCAGATACCTACAAAAGCATCCAGTACTAACACTCCACACATGCAATACATTCATTGCACTGTCTGGAAGCAGACAGAGGGAGAGAGAAAAGTGAGAGAGAGAGAGAGAGAGAGAGAGAGAACAAAAAAATATATACACTGTGACTCTGTGACCCTAAGCTGTCAGCAGTGACAGTAGCAGCAAGCAGAAGAAGTGGTAATGCAACCAGCTGTGACAGACACAGGTAATGCAAAGTAGCAGGTTAATAGTGTGCATACTGTGAACCCTCCAAATGTGTCATAGGTCTGTATCTGTAGGTATGTCCATGTCGTATGTTGTGTGTCGTAGTTCCACCAAAAGGGGATGACCATACATTACATGTCAATCAGTCTTAGGCCATGATCCTTGCAGCAGTTGTCTGTGCGTTGCCCCCAGCAATGGCTGTAGTGACTGCTTTGAAAAGTCAGCCAGGTTCAAAAGGCAGGATCAGCCCATCACAAAGGCACACTGGCTGGGAACAAGTGTCTGCAGGTACCCGATATCACTGCATATGCATCCCATACTGCATAATTCCATAGCTTAGCAGACCAGGCTGGTTATGCATATGATGTGGTAGTTCCCAGGGTCAATTGAGGTGCCTCATTAGTGGTGTGAGACCACTGTCACTGTATGCCACTGTCCAGGTACATATCCTGTAGTACAGCCAAGATAAATTATCAGTGTTATATGCGGTTGTATGTCCTCTCGGAGTGCAGGTAGCACACATCCAGGGATACCATGAGGTCACAGTGATGCTGTGTGTTCTGCTCTGCTGAGGGTGGCCCTCACCTGGACATGTGAGATGATAGGGAGGTTACATACAGCTGTGATAAATATTTCAACTGGTGGGGAAGAAGGAGGGGGGATACGTGCACCGAACCTGTATGCAACACTGTTGCCAATATCCGTGTGTTTGGTGAATGTTAAGTAGGTGTGTATTAACACAGAGCATATCTGAGGCATGTGGTCCATATGTGTAACATAACTGAAGAAGGCCTTGTGGTCATCCATAGTGTTTGTGGCCATTTCCCTCAAAGAGTAGCGTGGCCATTGTTATGACGGACCATAGCATAGTACCAGTGCTGACCACAGATGCCTTCCTTAATGTGAATGTGCTCTGTCCTGCAGTAGCCTCCTGCTATTGTTATACAATCTGCCTCTGTCTGGGGTCCACCGGACAGGATGCCTAACCTTTGTGCATAGGGTCTGGGTTAGAAATGTGTGTGCAAGTTCCATGCAATCTGTGGCATGTCCGTGGTAAGCATTTGCAAAGGGGTCAGCAGTGTGGGTTGTGGCTTCCACTGGCCCAGTGTGCTGCATGGATACCATCTCAGTCCCAGCAAGTGAATAACTGTCTAATCACATACATATCAAAGTAGTCTACTGTGCTGGTGGTGGTGGTGGTGGGATATGTATATCCAGGCCGAGTAACTTCTGTCCACATCACAGTAGTGGATGGCGTACCACATACAGTACCTTGGGATGAACCCCCAGAGTGAGGTTGTGCATCGGACCTGTCAGTGTGTGCTGACCGATGGGGCATGCTACTATGTTGTGGGGAATGTGACAGGTATTGTTGCACAGGTGTTGGCTGAGCACTGATATCTGGCCATGTACCTGTCTATCCACCACGACACACACACATGCAACATATGGGAGTAGTAGTATATCACTACACATGAGTATCATGTATAGTATGTGTGCCATATATTGCTGACATAGTCTGCTGATATCCTGTTTGTGTTCTCTTCCAGGGAGATGGTGCATCAGCGTAATCCCACCTACTCTGTAGCGGAAGACGAGGAGATCCACCAGAGCCTGGTGCGGGAGTATGACATCCTGTTTTCCCGCACCAGTCAGAATCAGCAGGAGAGGGCTGCACTGTGGCAAGACCTTGTCCATAGGGTAAATGATATTGGCACGCATAACAGGACATATGAGCAGGTACGACATCACTGCAGTGATTTAATCCAGAGTGTCCATCAGCGTGCATCAGATATCCTCAGGCAACAGGTTGCCACAAGAGGTGGGGTGGCCACACATCCCCCCTCACCAGACTGGAGGGGCTACTCCTAAGTGTTGTGGCTCTAGCCCCAGAACAGCAACAGCAGTACACCTGCATTATGATGGAGGCTGGTTCCACACAGCAGCACGACATGGAGCATGCAGGTAATATGCCATATGTACACTTGACTGTTCTGTACACTGTATCATATGCAATATCAATGGCACAGTTGTGCCCACTGACATTAATCTCATCATTTCTGCAGGTCCCTCGAGTTACAGCAAGGCAGGCCATCCATGCTGGTGAGTGTGTTTAACATAACCTATAATAGTCCTGATAATGCTAGTAACAGTAGTGTAACTCAGTAGTGCTCTGTGTGTATACTGTGGGGTGTGCATGTGTGCACGTGTGCAGGTGTGCCTGTGCCCATGTGTGTGCATGTGTGCATGTGGCATGTGTGCAGGTGTGCCTGTGTCCACGTGCATGTGTGCATGTGTGCATGTGTGCCTGTGTCCACGTGAGCATGTGTGCATGTGTGCATGTACATGACCACGCGTGTGTGCATGTGACCACGCATGTGTGTATGTGTGCGTGTGTCCACATGTACATGTGTGCATGTGTCCACGTGTGCATGTGTCCACGTGTGCATGTGTCCACATGTGCATGTGTGCATGTGTGCCTGTGTGCATGTGTGCATGTGTGCCTGTGTGCATGTGTCCACGTGTGCATGTCTGCATGTGTGCCTGTGTCCATGTGTACATGTGTGCCTGTGTCCATGTGTGCATGTGTGCATGTGTCCATGTGTGCATGTGTGTAGAAGTGCATCACTGGTAACAATGTCTGGAGACTGTAAACTGTGTTTCCTGTCTTCCTCCCACAGGTTCTGGTGCTGCTCTGTTGACCTGCAGCAGGGAACCTGAATTTTGTGCCACAGGTACTGGTAATGATGATATTTGTGCAATGGTACAGAAAGGTGTGTCAGGGTCTGCCATTGGTCAGCCAATTGACAGTACACAGCTGTCAACCCCATCATTGCGCACAGTCATCCTGCCAGTACATCCTTTGTCACCATTGTCCCTAGGTGATGGACAGGATACAGGGGCATATACCAGGGTAATGTGGTACCTGTGGCACATGCGTCTCCCCACACAGCAGCCATGGGCAGGGTCCTCCGATGGTACCACACAGACAGTTGCCCATGGGTTCTCGTGGGAGCATCCGTGGGCATACTGCCTCTGGCCAACGTGCCCAAAGAGGTCTGTCAACCTCAGCTATGTTTCAGACTGTCATGCAGGCACAGTCGCGTATGGAAAGGTACACCAGAGAGGGTCTGAGGGAGCTGAGAGCATGTCGCACAGCCATGACAGACAGTATGCGTGACATTGCGGATGCTATCCGTAATTTCACCGATGTCATAGACAGACGTTCCAAAATGAAAAGCAACAGGACACTGCTGTGTGAATAAAATGTAATAAAATTTAATCCAGATATAGACAGATAAAATTCCAGGTAAGCGCTTTCGGGTTAAACCCTTCATCAGACAAAGACACATTATTCAAACAACATTTTTAAAAGATGAAACAACCAATGGCATTTAATGAAAAACCCGCCTATTTTGAAGGGTGGGTTTAACTGGAATGACATCAATTAATCCTGGTTCCCTGTGTGCCATAAACTCAATGATCCACTTTGATTCAGCCAAAGCTGTCTGATGTTTGACATCACCTCCCCCTACTGTTTGGCCTAATATTGACAATGGCCCTAAATTTAAAACTATGTGTAGGATTTCCACTAATGTGACTATATAGGGCATTACTTGGGTCACTGTTCCTAATGCTGCTCAAGTGCTGCAGAATTCTGACCTTAAACATATTGTTGGTCATTCCTACACAGAAACAGGAACATTCAACACATTCAGCTAGGTACACTATATTGGTAGTCCTACATGTGGCCCTCCCTTTTAAATGAAACGTCTTCCTAGTTATTGGGTGTGTAAATGTAGTCTTATTGATGTGGTTACATGCCTTGCATATCCCTCAGGGAAGTGTCCCTGCAGTGATCTTCAGGGACCCACCTTGACCATTCATCCTTTCCTTACACAGTAGATCTTTAAGATTCCTATTTCTCCTATATCGGAGTCTGGGGCTATTGTCAACAATGCCCCTTAGTCCAATATCACTGGTTAAAATATTCCAATTGTTTAATACAATCCTGTTGATGTCATTTATATTACTGCCATAAGTAAACAACAATTTAGGGCCCATTTGCTTACAAACATTATTATCATTCGATGGTTCCCCATCATGTGTTCTCCTTAACCAGGGCTTATATTTGGTCCGTCTGAGTTTGACACCATCATTAATAACACTGTGTACCAATCTTTCATTGTAACCTCTATCCTTAAAACATTAAAGCAGTTCCACAACCAGATGTCCATGAACCAGGGCAATGGTGGGCGTTTGCGGCGTCGACATGGCCGTATGCCGGCAACAGCAGCAGCTGGCAGTCGGCGCAGATGACAACAGGCTCACGCATGCCCCCATAGTGCCAGCAGCAGCCCCAGCAATGCTGGGTCTGTGCTGTCATCGGAACGCCCCAGGAGACCACGTGCACGTGGCTCTGGACAGTCCCAACAGGGACCTGTGTCCAGTCAACACACTCCCGCTTCTGATGACAGTACCTAGTCTGGCTTAGTACTGGATACAGTCCGTAGCACCCCTGCCAGGCACAGGTACCGTGTCCGTGCCCACAGACACTGATCTGTATGACCTGCCAGGTGCAGTCTGTGGCTGTCCACAAACCCCTGTATATGGCAGCCATGAGGTGGAACTGTGTGCATGCATACACACATGCGAAATGTTAACACCTAGGGTGACCACATACACGCACACACTGCACCAACACTGCCCCACCCTGTACTGCTGCCCCTCACCAACACACATACACACACATGTCAATTGGTTGTATCAGTGGCTGACTCAGGCATACCTAAGCCACACCCTGTGCATATGATGACACTGTGCCACCCCTGCAATCTCCAATATCATTGCAGGAACAGGTAAACACGTTGCTGATGCACAGGGTGACTACATAGAAGTGTAATAGTAGTATCATGTTGGTAACAGTACAGTGTGCTGCTATGACTGTGTGTATATCCCAGCATGCCTGCTGCAGTAACTGCATGAATGTCCTGAATTGTTATCTGCACCCATAGTACATACCAAAGTGTAACAGCTGCACATAATTGCATGCCGGTGGTAAGGTTGTCAACAGATAGCCGCATACATGGGTAGCACAGGGAAAGCTAGCAAGTAGTGATATGCAATGGTGGACATGTACAGTAATGGTGTCAAGTTGCCCAAAACGACTATGCAATGTGGATGTTCGTGCATGTAGATATGTGTGCAGTACCAATGTAATCCAAATCACAAATAACTATGACATAATATCAGTTCTACCATGGGCATCTGCGCTGTGAATTCCTGGGTACATGTTGATAGTGCCTACATATTTGCATTGTTACTTACTGTTATTGTTACCCCTTCTTTGTTGTACAATGCACTACTTCCAGCCCTGTTTACTGTAGCTTTGTTTGCATGCATGTTCGCTTGGGGTTCCATGGAACACTGCTTACACCTGCAATGCAGAGTTACAGTGCTTCTGTAGACTCCTAGTGACATCTGCATAGTGTACGATACGTATGTCAACTTTACACATGACAGAACGTCACTGCCTGTCCTGTACGCATGTACGTTGCCTGTGACACATTGCACATGTCTTACCTGGCATTTACCCATGTGTGCAGTCATATATGCCAGTGCTATGAAACAGTAGTGGTGCACCCACACATACACACCTACAGTATGTTGTTCCCCATTGGCCCTATGTGTTGGTACTCACCATGGCAATCACACTACTAGGGTAGCATGTGCAAAGGTAACCTGTGAATCACCTCTATGGTCCAGTTGTGGTTTATGTGAGTCATGTGGCAATGTCACAGCTGCCACATGTATGCAGTCAGCCATCACACTTGGCCAGGAACGTACAACACATGTGTGGGATGCCACCACACAGCCAATCTGGGGACTGGGCTCTCTGAACCCAGTAATGCCATACCCTGTCAGGTGGCATGTCATATATACTACATCCTGGACAAACTTCAACTCCAATCCCTGATGCTACTATTGATAAAACCCCTGAAGATGTTTCTGATAGTTTTGACCAATTCTTTACTGAGACATTTCAAGCCCTAGCTAGCCATCTACCTCCTAGCTCCTGGTCCTGAAAGTAGCACCCCTAGAAACCTACTTGCGTTCAGCTGCCAACCAGTCACCACTTCACTTCTCCGTACCTTGATTGAAACAGTGAAACCCACTACACTTTCTGCTGATCAACTCCCTGCCGAGTACCTATCAAAATCAGATGATGCTATTGCTTACCCCGTCTCAAAAGTAATCAAACGAACCATGGTAGAATCTAAATTTCCCACCATCTGGAAAATATCCTATGTAATCCCACTTCACAAAGGAGGCAGCTCTACTGAATTCTCCAATTATAGGCCAATAGCTATACTCTCTCCACTTGCAAAGATTATGGAAACTTTATTCATAGACAATTCATGCACCACCTAATCCAAAATCACCTTATGGCAGACACTCAGCATGGCTTCCGTCCTCATCACAGCACTACTTCAGGCCTCCTAGCCTTTACTAACACCATAAACCATACTTGCAACACTAATTATATATCCTCAGCCCTCTTTTGGATCTTTCCAAGGCATACGATATGGTTGATCACCAACTTGTAATCCACACCCTGCAAACATTCTGTCTAGATACTGGAGCCTTTCAGTGGTTTCAATCCTACCTGCATGGTCGACAGCAGGTTGGCCTCTGGCAGAACAAACTCTCTAACCTTCTACCTAACACCCTCAGAGTACCACAAGGCTCTATACTAGGGCCCTTGCTGTTCTCCATCTTCATTAACGACCTTTATACTGTCATCCCAAAAGTCAGCTGTATCCAATATGCTGAAGACTCTACTCTGATCTGCTCAGCCACATCTCCAGTAGAGTTATGGTCAGCTACCCAGAACACCTTTAATACAATAGAAAACTGGCTTTCTGAACATCGTCTGATCCTAAATCCCAAATAAACTAAACTGCTGTTATTTCACCAACACGTAGGTGTACCGCTTTCACCTTTACCATAACATCAACTGATGGCACAATAATCTCCCCTGACCCATCTACTAAACTATTAGGTGTCATCATAGACAATAATCTCAAATGTGACCTACATGTTAACCAAATTATCAAAGCCATCAATAAAAAACTAGGGTCACTTTACAGAATAAAAGCCTTCCTAGCCCCTCCAGCTAAAGGTGCCATAGCTCGCTCACACCTTCTTTCAACCCTTCTGTATGCATCCCCTCTACTCTCGAATATGAACAAGACTGTCCTTAACAAACACTCAATTTTCTACAACCACATTGCCAGGTTTGCCACTGGGCTGCCTTTTAGGACACATCATTGCATCAATCTAAATCAGCTTGGTTGGCTTGCAATACCCAGCCTAATACAGTATAACCAACTGATTATGGCCTATAAAATCCTCTATAATCCGGACAATACTCCTGCACTTCAAATATTATCACCCCCTATAAAAATCCTAGACCGCTTTGATCCTCTAACAAACTACTAATTCAGACTAGCAAATTTAATAACACAGCCGGTGATTCTCTCTTTGCAAACTCTGTAAGTAGATCCTGGAACTCACTTCCAGCTGATATTACCTTACTTTCCACCTTAGGTCAATTTAACACTAGACTCAAACAACATTTGTCACTTAACTGGCTATGTCAATGTATCAAGCCTGGCTAACTCGAAAGTGTAAAATCTGTTAACCAGTTTACTGTGTAATTTAATTTAATCCTGACTTGTGCTCAGGACTAACATTAACATGTGGAACATGTTTAACTTGCTTACTTATGTAATATCTGTAAATAATCTGTTTGTAATATGTAATGCTGGTATTATGTAATGCTGTATCTGCTTACCCTTGTAGCTTTTCTCCCCGGGCCTCCCCTGGAAATGGACATGCATCCAGTCGGACTATCCCGGTCAACAAATGTAGGATAAATAAATAAATAAATAAAATATATTACAGTGACTACAATACAAGTCAGACATTGACACACACTGACAGCATGCTGAACACACTGGGGCATAAGTGGGGACTCAGAATAGCATCCTGCCTGAGCATCACACACCTCCACAGCTGGCATACAGGCATATGTTCCGTCGGAACAGAGCACATGCCACACATGGCACACACATCCCCTGTGCCACACACTCACAGCCTGTAGGGCTACACAACACACCTGCTACAGATGTGTTAGGTACCTGTCTTGGGTGCTGCACTGGGGCCCTGCTCAACAGACTGTATCTGGTGAAGGTCACAGTGATATGCCTCAGGGGCACTATGGTCCACCACAGAACACATGCATACAGGTTAGTCAGAGGCATGGACACATATGACTCACTCATTGACCATGCCGGTATGGCTGACCTGAGACATACCTCCCTGGACTACATGATAGGGAACATAGAATGGATCTCTCAGCATGTGGCACAGGCCAGTATGAGCCTGATCTTGGTTTTCAACATACCCTCACCAGGTATGCTACCACTATATGTGGGAAGGGTGTTGTATGTTTACATTATGCTCAGTCTCCACTGTCATTCATAGGGTATCCACTGGCTGTCAACGTGTGCTTACATGCTAGGAAAGCCACAATGATGTGCAAGGGTCATCTTGCACGTGACACCCATGGCCCAATGTATAATGGCAAAGCTCCTTGGTACACACATACTGCCTTATGCTGCAGGACATGGTTTACATAGCCACCTCCATGGGTATCACACAGGTTAGGACACTAATAGTGCTGCTACACAACAACAGCAGTGTACACCGGAAGATGCATGCACCAGACACTGTCCTCAGCACGGTGAACTGCAATGTCTGTGCAGTACCAGATTCCTGATTCTTGGCTCACAGGTGTTACCCATCACTGACAGGTTATGCCCCATACCATGCCTGTCATCCCCTACACATGTAACACACATGGACAGGGGGTTGGTATCCCAAGGTACCACAGATACACATACCTCCAGCATCAGGGTCTAATCATGTGCAGCTAACAGTGTGCCAGACTGCCATCTGGTTCATAGCCTGGCACATACAACCCTCCCATACACAGGAAGACCACCTATCCTCCATAATAACACTGGCAATATGACAGTCTCAAGAACTGTGTTTATATGGCTGGACTGCATCCAGCCAAACATTGTGCGTGAGCATTACTGTAGCTACAACACACTAGTTGAAGGGTTCACAGCATGTGGTCACTGAATTGCAGTGGAATGACATGCTACCACTACCACAACAGGTGGGGACATGCAGCACCTGTACATCGACTACATGTACACTATATGGCCCAGACCAGATGTGTATCCCCTGCTGTAGGTATTTTACCATATACACCCACACTGTATAGAGACATACCATGTGCGGACCCTGCACAGTAAGACACAGTCATATTGGTATACATTGCAAATACCATTTATCCACTCGAGGCATGTGTCAGACATGGTAACTACTGCAGGTCACAGGCATTTATCTGTATGTGTCACACACATACATCATGTGTGCAATGCCATTGCTGGTTTAGGCAATGGCATGCATTGTTATGTACAAAGACCCACACAAGGTCATACTGTGTGACACAACCACACGTGGCAGTTGTGGGTTACCAAAACATACCTATCTGTACTCTGACAATGGTAATAGACACAGTAGCAGAGCGCACTATTGGCATTACTAGCCAACTAGCCCTGTTTGGCTGTGCTGATAGTGTGGTGACATCCCCTGTGTTTACTGGGGGAATATGCAGCATCTGGTGTATTGTAGTATTTGCCAAAAGGATCTGTTCTCTCACACTTGCATTTACACACACCTTACTACCCCCACACACACTTGCCATTTGCAGGATTCATTCCCCTACTTAACTAAGTCATAACACATGAGAGAGAGACGCATTAGCAAAGTGCACCATTCGGATTACTAGATAGTTCCTCTTCTCTGGCTGTACTTATAGGGTGCTGACAACATCAGTATTTTGAAAGGGTAATGTGCATCAGGTAGTGTGATCTCCTGATAGCCAAAACTAACATGTTTTTCATACGGAAATGCACACACACAAACTCCCCACATCCAAACATGCCATTTACAGGTTTCAAACTCCTAACTACATTACGACACTCAGGAAAGATGCATTAGCATAATGCGCTATTCACATTACTGGGAGGCTTCCTTTCTCCTGCTATACTTATAGGGTGCTGACATCATCTGTGTTTAGAAAGGGGAATGTGCATCCTGTAGTGTGTTCTCCCAATTGCCAAAAGGGACATTTTCCTCACACAAAATTGCACACACACTAACCCCCCTCATCTAAACACACACACTTGCCATTTGAAGGATTCAAACCACTATCTAACTATGTTATGACACTTGAGACAGACACATTAGCGGAGCACACTATTCGCATTACTGGGAGGCTTCCCTTCTCCTGCTGTACTTATAGGGTGCTGACATAATCTGTGTTCAGAAAGGGGAATATGCATCCTGTAGTGTGTTCTCCCAGTTGCCAAAAGGGACATTTCCCTCACACAAAATTGCACACACACTAACCCCCGTCATTCAAACACACACACTTGCAGGATTCAAATCACTACCTAACTATGTTATGACACTTGAGACAGATGCATTAACAGAGCGCACTATACGCATTACTGGAAGGCTTCCCTTCTCCTGCTGTACTTATAGGGTGCTGACATCATCTGTGTTTAGAAAGGGGAATGTGCATCCTGTAGTGTATTCTCCTAGTTGGCAAAAGGGATATTTCTTTCAAACAGTCTTGAACACACACTAACACCTTCCACACACACTGAGCATGTACAGGATTCAAACCCCTACCTAATTATGTTATGACACTCGAGACTGATGCATTAGCGGAGCGTGCTATTCACATTACTGGGTAATGGCCCTTCTCCTGCTGTACTTATAGGGTGCTGACATCATCAGTGTTTAGAAAGGGGAATGTGCATCCTGTAGTGTGTTCTCCCAGTTGCCAAAAGGGACATTTCCCTCACACAAAATTGCACACACACTAACCCCCATCATTCAAACACACACACTTGCAGGATTCAAATCACTACCTAACTATGTTATGACACTTGAGACAGACGCATTAGCAGAGCGCACTATACGCATTACTGGAAGGCTTCCCTTCTCCTGCTGTACTTATAGGGTGCTGACATCATCTGTGTTTAGAAAGGGGAATGTGCATCCTGTAGTGTATTCTCCTAGTTGGCAAAAGGGATATTTCTTTCAAACAGTCTTGAACAACACTAACCCCCGTCATACACACTGAGCATGTACAGGATTCAAACCCCTACCTAATTATGTTATGACACTCGAGACAGACACATTAGCGGGGTGCTCTATTTGCATGACTGAGTGGTTTTTCTTCTCCTGCTGTACTTATAGGGTGCTGACATCATCAGTGTTTAGAAAGGGGAATGTGCATCCTGTAGTGTATTCTCATAGTTGGCAAAAGGGATACTTCTTTCAAACAGTCTTGAACACACACTAACACCTTCCACACACACTGAGTATGTACAGGATTCAAATCCCTACTTAATTATGTTATGACACTCGAGACTGATGCATTAGCGGAGCGTGCTATTCACATTACTGGGTAATTGCCCTTCTCCTGCTGTACTTATAGGGTGCTGACATCATCAGTGTTTAGAAAGGGGAATGTGCATCCTGTAGTGTATTCTCCTAGTTGGCAAAAGGGATACTTTTCAAACTGTCTTGAACACACACTAACCCCCTTCACACACACTATGCATGCACAGGATTCAAACTGCTTTCTAACTATGTTATGACACTTGAGACAGATGCATTAGCAGAGCACGCTATTCGCATTACTGGGAGGCTTCCCTTCTCCTGCTGTACTTATAGGGTGCTGACATAATCTGTGTTTAGAAAGGGGAATGTGCATCCTGTAGTGTGTTCTCCCAGTTGCCAAAAGGGACATTTCCCTTTCACACACACAAACCGCACCCACCCACCCGGAGCAGTTGCAGGATTCGAACCCCTACCGAACTATATTATGACACTTGAGGGAGCTGCATTAGCAGAGAGCACTATGTGAATTACGGGGCAGCTGTTTTGCACCTGTAGTATTTATAGGGTGCTGACATCTTTATTTCTACAGAGGTATGTACATGTAGTACTAACTGTCAGGTGGGGGATAGCATATATATGCATTTGCAGCCACCTACGTCAGGGTCAGATATGCACATCACACTGGCAGGTTATGTTCTATACCATGCTTTGTTACCACAGGACCTGTAACACACAACACAACCAGTCCAGAACACCACACCCACATCCAGGACACACACTTAGCTTCCCCTGGGAACAGTGGCTTTACCAGAAAGGCTCATCCAGACTCTGCTACACTTTGCTGTGAAGGAAAGGTTAGTTTGCTGTTATTTTTTGTATTTCTGTATTGCCTTTCTATATTTTGAATACTGTAGTTTGTTTTCTTTACCTTGTGTTTTGCTTGCATTCTGTTTAACAGCATATTAAAACTTCAAAAGAGACCACAGCTCTCTCTGTTCTGAGTCAGGCAGAATTTTTCCTCTCCCTCCCACCCATTTACGTTGTCTTGTTAAATACCACTGTCTTTCTAGTTGCCGCCTCTTATGTTAATCTGACCATATATCTCATTTCTCTCTACTTTCACTGGCTTATGTGAGTAATCACAAAACCATCACTTTTGAAATCCACCTTCAATTATTTAAATTTATTGGCCATCCTACAGTATTTCATAGTACCAAAATACAAAAGTAACCACCCCTTTCAGTCCATCTTGCTGTTTTAAAAATAGTAACTCTCCACTAAACCTTAACTTTTAAACAGGTAAAACTCAAGTTACCTACTTTCATATCTAACTTCTCTAGTGCACACTGCAGAGTGCATTCTTTTCAATCTTACCTTTAAGCATCCCTGTTACTAGCACTTCTCTAATACCTAAAAGATCATCTCTACTTGACTCCAAGTAGACTTTTCTCTATCTGTTAAACCTAGCACTTGCTCCTACAGTACTTATTACCTTGATACGGCACTCTTATAGATAGCACCCCAAAAGGCAAACCCCATTTCGGTCACTCTCCCCGGAATCTCTTTTAAAGTTTTTGTCTAGTCCTTCTAGCATGTCGAGGGATCAGTTGCTAGTGTCCTCTCCTGCTCAGCTGGTGAACCTGGGAATATTGAGGCAATGTTACAATTGCCTCATGTACTGAACAACCCTCCTCCTCCCACAAAACACAAATACATGCGAGATGCAACTATACAGCCAAACTGGAGGCTGAGCTCTCTCAACATAGGACTGGCAAGACCAGTCAGGAGGAGAAGGTTACCACACACACTAGACCCAGTCTCACATAGTACCATCACAACCTCAAATCATACACATAAACACACAAAGACATACTCGGCGGCTCTGATCAAAAATCTACCAAAACAGCAGAGGCCACCAAAGCAGACACCCAAACAACCAACACCTCAGAACACAACACCTGCAACACATAGACCTCACAGTCAGAGTGTCAAACAGTCACAGCCCTTAAGGCCAAACACAATGCCAGACACACTAGTCATTGGTGACTCCATAGTCAGACACACTGACTTCCCGCTCACCAGACTGAGTAAGGAGAAGGTCACAGTAAGCTGCCTGTCGGGCTAGAATCCGCCACATAACGCAAGCACTCAGGTCTCTCAACAGCAGGTACAAATATGACTCAGTCATTGTCCACGCTGGTGTAAACGACCTGAGACACTCCTTGGACTACATGAAAAGAGACATTGAGGAGCTCTCTGATTATGTAGCCCAGGCAGGTATGACCCTGACCTTGAGCAGTATCCTACTTTCACCAAGAATGATGCCACAATACAGAGATAAGATGATCAGCTTTAACAATTGGCTTAAACTCTGGTGTCATTCAAAGGGGATCCAATGTCTGTCTGCCTGGGATGACATGCTGGACAAGCCACGCTGCCATGACGGCTTGCACCTGTCACCCTGGGATTCCGGATATTGGCAAAGGCTCTTGCCACCCCATAGTGCCTTTTTAGGCAAGGCTCAAATTCTAAACCTACCACCCTAGAACACCAAAAAGGAAAAAAACTAAGGGTAATGCTGCTCAATGCCAGAAGTCTAAATCTCAAAATGCACTTTCGAGGCCCTTCTCAGTATGGAGAACATCGATGTCTGTGCAGTGACAGAAACCTGGTTCAAGGCTCCTGAGAGCACCCCAGCACTATCAGGTTTTACCTCTTATCATGCGTTCCGGCCCCAAAATCCGGACAATACCAAGAAAGGAGGGGGGTATCCATATTCATCAAAGACACCCACACCTCAAGACTGGTGGCAATGCACGATGCATCGGAGACCATCCAGGTGCAATTAACCATAGGCAAGACTGCTCTGCAAATTGTAGCATGTTACAGGCCACCCTCACAAACTCAGGAACCTCACATGGCCTTCCTGAAAACACTAGAGGGATAAATGTATCACCAAACACCATCATACTAGGTGACTTCAATTACCCTAATATAGACTGGGAACACTACTCAAGCCCAAACACCCTAGCCCAAAAGTTCCTGGAATTCATAAACTCAAATGCCATGGAACAACTAGTCACCATCCCACAAGAGGAGAAAACATACTTGATCTCATCATCACGAACATGGGAGCACAATGTTTAACACCGAAGTATACCCCTCACTGGTGAGATCAGATCACAAACTAATCTCGCTGGAGGTCCTCATCCCACCCCCACCTGAAATAAAAAGACCACAGTAAAGAACTTCTAAAGCCGACTTCACACTTCTAAAGACTAGTGTGGTCTCCTTTAAGGCCCCGACGGAAAAACAGTACTCAAGCCACTGAATCACTTACAAATGCCTTCTACCAGCACCTGCAGGACTGCATGGATAAGGCAATCCCAAGCAAAACAAAGACTCTTTGTACCAAAGGCAAGCGTCCACTCTGGTGGACCCCAGCCATAAACAAACTCTACAACAAAGGAGGAAGCTACTACAAGATAGAGCAAAATCCTTAAAAGGTAAGACACCCTTGATCACTATAAGTAAAAACTGAGAGCTCTCATAAAATCATCCAAAGCAAATTTTGAGAGAAAAATAGCTAAAGACTCAAAGACAATCATAAGGCCTTCTTTAGCTATGTTAGAAACCTGGGAGGAAACTCCCAGATATGCTCAGAACTAGTTCAAAATGATGTGAAGATTACTGATCCTACAGACATTGCCAACATACTGGCTGACAGGTTCAGTGCAAACTTCTCCCCCCAAAAGGAGAGATATCTATACCAGCGATTGCAGCCCCAAACATCTCCAATGCCCAAGTGAGAACTGCTCTCTCCAAAGCAAAAACACAGCATCCATGGGACCTGATGGTGTCCCCGGCTGTGTGCTCCATGAACTCAACGAGGAATTAAACCCACAGCTAGGACAGCTGTTTAATCATAGTCTTACCTCTGGATACGTACCCAGGAGTGGTGCACTGCAACTGTGGTCCCACTTCACAAAGGCGGTGCCTCCACCGACCCTGGAAATTACCGCCCAGTAGCTTGACAAGCCTTATCTGCAAAGCCATGGAGAGGATCATAATGGACCTCATAAATAAAGACATAGGGAATTTGCAGACTTTGGATCCATCCCAGTTTGGCTTTGTCAAAGGCAGATCATGCCTTCTAAACTTGGTTGACTTTTTCAAACAGTCACCAAAGCCATTGATGAGGGAAAGGCAGTCCATACAGCCTACCTCGATCTGGCGAAGGCCTTTGATACAATACCCACTGGGTATCATTGAAAAACTCATCAGCTTAAATGTTAACCCATACATCACAAGATGGGTTGCAAACTGGCTGAGTGACAGAACCCACAGGGTCAGAGTTGCTGGCGCCATGTCAGACTCAAAGCCTGTCACAAGTGGTGTACCACAGGGCTCAGTCCTGGGCCCACTCTTGTTTGGCATCTACTTTTCAGTACAAGCAAACACAGGAGGGTTATGGCTGACAAAGTTTGCAGATGACTGCAAACTGGGCGCCATAGTAGAAAACACATCTGACACAGATATCCTTCAGAAGGGTCTCACAGAAACGGATAACTGGTGCCAGAGCCATGGCCTAAAGTTAAATGCCAAAAATGCATAGTCATACCCTTCGAAAAACAAGGTTACCCCTAGCTACCAAATAGGTGGCAATCCACTGAGTACAGAAGAAGTTATCAGGGACCTGGGGACCCAGGTTGATAGTAGTCTGTCATTCGACACCCATGTAGCTAAAGTAGTTAGGAAGACCTTCTACATTGCCCACCTTATCATGAAGGGATTCTCATCTAGATCAAGGGAGGTCATAGTCTCCCTATACTCATCACTCATCAGACCAATGATTGAGTACAATGCCCCATTGAATGTATCTGACCCGACACTTGCAGCAGCTGGAGAGGCCACAAAAGTTCCTCACCAAAAGGATAAAGGGTCTCAAACATCTGTCCTATGCTGCCCAACTGAAAGAACTCCAGCTCTATTCAGTCGCTACCGCTTGCTCAGAGGTGACCTTTGCCTAACATACAAGGCCATGTCAAACCCAGATTTGATGAATATGCTTCACCTCAAAAATCTAGATCCGTCAGAGCCACAAGGGCGGAGACTTAAACCTCGACACGGCTATTAATAGGACGTGCTGGAGGGACAGATTCATCACCCAAAGACTCCCTATGCTGTGGAATAAAATCCCGGTATATGTGAGGCAGAGCACCTCGCTGGCCTTGTTCAAGAGAAATCTTGACCAATGGATGGGAGATCGCAGATATACCCCAGGGATTACCTCAGTGTCACTGCTCAACAGAGGCACAGCAAAATAATGGGTATAGTTCCCCATACTAAAGGGGTGGCGTAAGCCACAAAACTATGGGCTAGGCTTGTAAATGCCCTCGGGCAGATAGCCTAGTATGAACCTATGAACCTATGAACCTATATGCAGGTGTTCACATACACCATTCCAGTTGTTAACATCCGGTACAGCATATTGTGTGTGAGATCTACTCAGGCCTCTACCACTTTACCCTACAGCCACTACAATTTGTGGGTCCATGTGCTATGACAGAACCACACACCACAGCCACATGGGGGAATACATATTGCACCTGTCCATCTGCAATGTGGGTACTCACTGTTCTACACCAGAGGTAGACCACCATTGTTGATATCTGACCATACCCACCTTTCCCTGGACATCCATATCCCATCTCCACCCCCAGGCAAGGTTGTCACTGCACACAAACTGTATTTAGCACAAGCAGACTCTACACTTGTGTAGATGGGGTGGATGACTTCAGAGGACACATGCTGGGGGACTATACTGGCCACTCAGCATAATCCTTGACAATTGCATTCTATGAGCATGTGTACGGTTTGCATTGGTCATGCTATCCCACATATAACCATGACTGCTTCACAACAAGACACCTGTCAGCTGTACACCAGCCATATATGCACCGTACAACAGACAGAGTGACCTAATACATTGCAGAGCTGTAGCCCACAGAGGGAGGACATCTGTGAATGGTTCCGGCATGGCACTTCATTCACACATACTCATTACAACACAGCGTTGACAGTGGAATTGTCCAGAGAATGCAGATAGAGCTCCCCTCAGTCTGTTACTGACGGACACCTACTGTCAGAGATCCTCAGAAACCCTCTCACAGCACACACTGACAACATGGCTGTGGCTTAGCACATTCAATCCCTGGGACCTCCACGGTGCGCCTGCTTGACAGAGGCACAGCTCACTAGCCTCACATGTTGCCTTCTGTGACCTACTTTACAGTGGCACAGTAGCCTACTATCCTGGGGATGCAGATGCCAAGCACACTCTGGCTGAGCTGTCATTCCCTAGGGCAACAAGCCTAGTATTGACCTCTACACCCATATGTTCAATTGTCGGATGCACAATATTTGTTGTGCTGTTCTACTGTTTGCAGGTCTTTATTGCCATAGCATTCCCTGTTCCTATGACCAACTTGTGTATCTGTGGAAGATGTTTGCATATGACGGCGATCCACTATATCACTTATGTCTCTGTAGTCATTTACTGTGTGCACTGGGCTGATTGCTGTGTTGTAGTTGGTTCCTGGACTGACACGTACAAATACCAGATATGTGTGGCCAACTGCTAAACGGAGATATGGCCTAAGTGTGTGAGCATGCCCAGTTCAGCCTTTCCATGGCATGTTGTCTGACATATGCCTCATTTATCAAAGTGTGCGAGCATGCCCAGTGTGAGCTTTCCATATGTTGCACTCTGAAGTCCACCACATATTTGGGTGTGTGTGAACTTCAACAATATCTCATGTTTATGGTTGTGTGTTGGGTGTCATGTTGTGTACTAACTGGCCAACTGCTTCTTGACTGCCACAACAGGAATTATACTGTGCCTGCAGGGATTGCATGGGATACTTTGCAGACAGTTCTCAACATACTTTCATAATGACCTAACACTGTAGTACCGTATAGTGTACTGGTTCAGTACTTTCACTGTGGTGGACAGTATCCTGGGCTTTAGTCCTATGACTGCTTGACATCTTCATAGTGAGCACAACAGACTGTGTAGGGGCCAGTTGTGCACATATGACCATGTTGCAATATGTTCAGATATGGACTACCTACACCAGGCTCGTCCAACAATGCTAGTGTATTCCACAACATGGGTGGACATTGGCAAACACTAGCGATGTTCCCTAGGCCATTTCTGATGCTAGTCACAGGGTGTGTTTGTCCTTGACACACATTGTAACTGGAGTTTGCCATGACATATGTCATGGTTAGTATACTGTGCCTCTGTCTACCTCTGACATAACAGTGATACCCAGGGTTAGCCTACCATCTCCCATACACTCATCAGGATTCCTATTGAGGGGTGTCGATATGTGACTCTCTGGCTGCCCTGTACCAGGAGTTTACTGAAGAGTGGGGGTGCCTTCTGTGTTATGGATCATTCTGTACAGCTTGTCCTATGTATGTCAGTGCTGGGGTTCAGGTCTCTCATGTGCATAGCTCACTGCCATTCAGATTGTACAAGGAGCAACATGTTCATTCATTCCAGGTTGGACATGGCTTCATACATCAGGCACAGCTTTCCTGTAGCTGGGAAGGATGGCAGTGTGTGGGGCTGCAGTTTGTTTACTCAGGCAACACATGGCATCTGTTTATGCTCTTTGCTACCCCTGGTGGGGTACTGTTGTGGACTTTACAGTTGATGGAGGTGTCTGCTGCGGTATATCCCACAGGGGCTATTGTAGTCAGTTGTGATGCTGATGGAGGATGGCTGCAGAGCCACAGTGAGTTCCCCTTATCTACATCTGCCAACCTTCATGTTTGGGTGGGTATATGGTACATTTTTCTGCGAACACTACAGCCACATGTTTGTCCAGTGCAGGATATTTATCACCTTTTGTACCCAGGTCTCACATTACATGTTAAGTACCTCATGGGTTAACACCTGTATGGTAATTTGTGGGCACTTACTGTATATCCATGGTGGTTGTCTATACACAGTTCTGCTATTAGCTTGCTGACATGGCTATGGCTACAGTTGTCTGTTTGTAGGTGGCCCTTTTGTGGGTTGCTTGTGTCAGCTGGGGGTCAGATATGGTGGGCTGTTTGTGCTCCTCTGCATACATGTTCAGTTACAGTCCTTCCATGTTGGCCTCTACCTATGGGGCATATATACAGAATGGGGGTGGGGGGCCAAGACCAGGCCTTGTGGAATGCCACTCATATCCGCTTTGTAGTCTGACATGGATGCGGCATGTCTGACCATGTCAGTTCTGTCCTTGGTCTGGTTTGCAACCCCTCTATTGACGTAGGGGTATATATTTAAGCTGCTGAACATATCCATACAGAACTTGTACGGTATTGTCTAGAAGCATGTGCACGGTCCAGCTACACTGTGTGGACCATATTGCCCTCATCAATGACCTTAATAACTGCTTCAAATGGGTCAGATATGTTTAGGGGCAGGTTCTGCAGTTATGACAGCCACACTGTGTAGGGTCCAGTATCAGTAGGTCCACAATAGCTTTTTGTCTGCGGTACATACTGATCCTTTCCATAGCTGTGCAGAACAAGCTTGTCAGGATCCTGGGGTGGTAGTTTGGAGTATCCATTCAGGCAACACCTTTGTTGTGATGGACCACTGTTGTTGTACACTGCTCTTTGGGTACATATTCTGTGGTAAGGCTGACATTGGGCAGTAGTGTGATTTGGCATTCCATTATTCTTGGAGTCCATGTTGGCCTCAGCACAGGACACCATCACATACCTTTGCTGCTGTGTGTTCTGCTTTGCAGATGATGGCTGTTACCTCAGCATCTGCAATGTCAGGGGACCATCAGTCTGCTGGGATAGGTATTTTGCACTCAGAGGGGGGTGTTTGCACTGCACCTGACAGGTTGTATGTTAGCAATATGTGTGTGTGTTTGGTATGTTGTTTGTAATATCTGTGTGATTCGGAGCATATCTGTGGATGCCCAACATGGTTCCTACCATCAGTTGGGTAACCCTTGTGATTATCCTTAGTGTCCTGTACGTTTTGTATCTTCATAGGTTCATGGGTTCATACTAGGCTATACACCCTAGGCCAATAGTAAGCCTAGCCAGAGTGTGTGTGTCTTTCGCCACCTCTTGCTATGTTCAATTATGGCCATTTATGAAGTTCTTCACTGTGCCTCTGTCTGGTCGTGACACAGTGAGGATCCCCAGTATACATGTACGGTCATCCATCCACTTGGCAATATTCCTGTCGAGGGGTGTCAGTGAAGGGCTCTGCCTACCATGGATTGGGATCCTGTTTCTGGGTGTGGGGAGTCTCTGGGTTATGTATCTGTCCCTCCAGCACATCTTATTTCATTATGTGTTGAGGCTGACATCTGTGACTCTCACAGCTCCAATGGCTTTGATTTCATGTGGTGGAGCATGTCCATTACTCCTGTGTTGGACATGGCCTTGTACAACAGACATACAATGCCTCTGTGTAGGCAGTGTGTGACTGCAGTCAGCTAGGGTGTCTACAGCCAGGCAGCATATGACATATATTTCACACCCTTTATCCTGTTGGTGGGGTAACTATGAGGTCTTCCGAACTGCTGCAGGTGTCACGTACGGTACATCCCATATGAGTCATTGTACTAGATTATGGGTCTGATAAGGGAACAGTACAGTGGCACTGTGACCTCTGTTGATGTTGATGTGAATCCTTTCATGATACGGTATCCAGTATCGACAATCTTCATAGCCAAATTGGCATTGTGGCTGTCACATGACAGATTAATATCGACCTGTGTTCCTAGGTCCCTGATTACTCCTTGCATACATAATGGTTTGACACCTATGTGGTAATTTGTGTGTACCTTGTCTGGTATTTGGTGGGACATTCATACTGTCCAGTGTCTTCGGATGTCTGGGTGGAGTTCTTGTGTGTGAGAGTGTGGTCTGTCGCATGCTACAGACTGTAAAGCAGTTTTGACTACAGTTATGTGCACATGGGTGGTCTCCGCTGCTTTGTGTATTGTCAGTTACCTGGCAATATGGGTGTCTGTGCTGCATATGGATACTCCCCCTCCTTTGATGTTTTGGTGCAGGATTTGGGGCCATAACACATGATATGTGGTATAACCTAGTAGTGCTGGTGTGCTATCACTAGGCTTGCAGCAGGCTTCTGTCACTGCACAGACATCAATGTTCTCCATAATGGGAAGTGCCTCAGGGCCATGCATATTGCAGTTTACACATCTGGCATTGGTCAGCATTACCCTTATGTTTCCTACCACTTATGTTTTCTAGGGTGGTGGGTAGTCTTTTTGGCCTTGCCTACATACGGCTCTATGGAAGCAGCAAAGGCCTTATCCAGTATCAAGACGCACACGGGTAACAGCTGCAAGCCATCCCTGGAACAGCAGCATGGCTTGTCATACTTGACATCTCAAGCAGACAGACATTAGACCCTCTTGGACTGACAGCTGTAACTGTGCCAGCTGTTAAACATGAGCATTCTGCGTTTGTACTGTGGCATCATTCTTGGTGAGGGTTGGATGCTGCACACAGCCAGTGTCATACCGCCCTGGGGTACATACTCAGAGGGACCATCCATGTCTCTTTTGATGTTGACCACGGAGGTACATCTCAGGTAATTCACACCAGCATGGACATTGAGTGCATCATATTTCTGCTTGCTTTGGGGTGACCTGCGCACTTGTGTTATGTGGAATTTTGTGACAGCCTACAGGCAGCTTACTCTACCCTTTCCCTTGTTCAGTCTGGTGAGTGGGACAGCAGTGTGTCTGCCTATACAGATACCTATTACAACTGTATCAGGCATGTTGTTTCTCATTCTGGCCTGTGACTATTAGGCACACCAGCTTTGCGTACTATTCATTGCATGTGCTATGTTTGAAGGTTGTGGTTGCTTGTGATCTGCTTTGGAGGCTTCTGTTGGTGTGGTGTGCTTGTAATTAAGGCCTCAGGGAATATTTGTCTGTGTTTATGTGTTTGGTTTACAGTTGTGGTAGGTCTATGTGGGACTGGGTTTGTGGTGTATGTGGTTACCTTCTCCTCCTGACTAGTTTTGACAGTACTGAGTTGGTGGAGCTCAACCACTGGTTTGGATACATGGATGCATCTATCACATATATTTGTATTTATTGGGGGGTGTTGTGGTTGTCTGTGTACTTGGGACTGGTGTCACATTGCCTCTGGATTCACAGATTCTACTTGTTGTGGCTGGACTTAGTGGATTGTATGTGTGGACATATGTTATTGCCATACTACTGGTCAGTGATTACTTCCCTTTTTATGTTTGCTCTATCATGTGGTAGCTTCCTCATTCTCTTGCATGGTTTGGTAATGGCTGGAGTCCAGCATGCCAGATGCCTGCATGTATGGCATTGTGTGTTGTTGTTATTTGTGATTGCATACTCCAAGCATTCCTGGCTGTGTTCATGGAATGCTTGTATAACATGTTCTGTTGTGTGTCCCATATTCTGCACTTGCACAGGGCCTTTTGTGGATTCAACATCGGTTTTGAGGGCTGCAACCTATGCTTTACACATGTTTTTCACTGTGGTATTCTGGCCAGGGACTGGGGTCAGGATGTGTATATCCAGTGTGATTACTCTATGGTCTGGTCTTACCAGTGAGGGGTACACTTCTCATCTTGCCATCCAGTACACATGTTGCTGATTATCACATCCAGTATGCTTACCCCTCTTGTGGGAGTGGTACATTGTTCCTGGGCATTTTGGTTTATGGAATCTGGGTAATTTTCTCCTACTGTGTTGGTGCTAGTATAATGCTCCCGGTGTATGTCTGGGTATTTTCAGTCAAGCAATATAATGTTGTTTGGGGGGCTTGATATATTCATGTATTCTGACATAGGCCAAGTCCAGTTCCTGGTATTAGGACAGTAGTCTGCAGCAGGCTATATACTGGGAGGCGGTTTTAGCCATTGATATTTGACCATGGCTAATCCATGCTGCTTCTTGTTGTGGTACCAACATGGGGGTGTGGTTATCCTTGCCATTTCTTGCTAGTCACCCTCCTTTTGTAGCTTCTTCCATGTTTTGTGGCTGTACAGCACAGTATGAGGTGTGACCTGGTAGTGTTAGGGTGCTGATGTGAGCCTTGACCCAGTTCTCTATTACAGGACTGGTATCTACATTCTCCATACTGTGTGCATTTACACTGCACACATCTTGCTGTTTATACATCTGTCATTGGGTAGCATTACATCTAGGTTCCTATCCTTTGTAGAACATATGAAGGTGGGTTTGTGTTTTGAGACTTACCTATTCAGGGAATGCTGTGGGTACTGACAGCCTTTGCCAGTATCCATGGGGCATGGCATGATAGGTGCACGCCACCCCTAGCAGGTGGTGCATCATGTCAAGCTCCGCATGTCTTCCCAGCCTGAAACACATTGGCTCTCCTTTGACTAACTGCATTACTTCAGCCAGTTATTGCACTTGATCATCCCATCGTCATTTTGTGGCTTCATGCTTGGTCAGGGTGGATGTTAGTCAGGGTGCTCAGGTGTGCATATAGTACATGGTGTTACATTACTTAACACATAGCATTCATGCCTCAGGTGGTGCTGCAGGGCTGCCTCTGTCGGATGCGCATATTACACTTCCCTGTACATGTTTGTGAGCAGGTCATGTCATTTTAGGCATCCATGTTATTATTTGAGTGAGTCAGAGGGGGTATCATTCCCAGGGTTCCTACTGAGCCAGTATATGTGCTATGCGTTGCCTCTTTGCCAAGGCCAGGGCATACTGGGCACGCCTCCTTCTGCCTACTGGGGCAGGCTCAGGTTGTTCCTCCTCCGAGTCACGCTCTACCTGTGATGGCTTTGGCAATGGTGGGGGGCTGTTTGGCCCGGCCCTATGCTGGTCTTGCTGCAGCTGTTTTCGCAAGATCATATTATGTAGCATAGCACATACCATGACAATTTGGGTACATGTAGTTGGTGTGTACTGCAAGGCTCCACCAGATGTGTCCAGACACCGGAACCGTGACTTGAGCAGCCCAAACACACGCTCTATTACATTACGTGTTTGTGCGTGTGCCTCATTATGGCGTTCCTGTTCAGGTGTGTGTGCGTTTCTGATGGGTGTCATCAGCCACGGCTCCAGTGCATAACCTGCATCCCCCACTATGTGTCTGTGTAGGATGTCCCCATTGGCAAATGTCTGGTACAGCTGCGTCAAATGCCAGATGTGGGAATCGTGGCAACTCCCAGGGCAGCCAGCACACACATTCATTATTATGCCCTGGGCATCACACACGACCTGGCAGTTGATGGAGGGGAAGCCCTTGCGGTTAATGTAGGCTCTACCCCGCTCACCGGCTGGTGCTTTGATGCGTATGTGTGTGCAGTCTATTGCACCCACTACCTCAGGGTATTCCGCTATTTGCTGGAAGAGACGCATATTGCTGGCCAATACCTCACGGGCATTGGGGAAATATACATGATCACCGACATGTGCTGACATGGCATCCAGGAACTGGTGCAGTACCCTGGAGGCTGATGCCTGTGATATCCCCATCATATCGCCAGTTGGTCTCTGGAAGGTACCTGTTGCTAGTATTCTTAGGCCAACACATACCTTGGTTTCCACTGGGATGGGTTCCCCTCTGTTGGTTCTGTGTGTGAGGCATGGCCTGCACAGCTCAACAATTTGCTGCAGGAGCTCTCTGTCCACTCTATAGTGCTCTACTTTCTCCAGCTCATGTAACCCATGGTAGGTGACCCTGGGCCTGTACACTCTTCTCCGTCTCCTCACTGTGGGTTGTCTGGCACCATCTGCATTGTCACCACCCTCAGCAAGTCGCCTATGTCTCATTATGACAGCTATGGCATCCCCTAACATAAGAGCAGAAGCTCTGAGTTCAGCTTTTTCAGTTTTCACTTCTATTAGCTTACTCCTGTCTTGCAGTGTCTCTTAAGGGAAACATCCTGCACTGCTGTTTGCAGAGTTTTATGTGCTGGGCTGGGCTACTATTCTGCCTGTGTAATTGCCTGCTTCTAATTGTTTTCACCTGCTAGCTTCAGCAGTTATCCCTGCTAGCTTCCTATTAATTCTGTTGCTTCCTTTTTCCTCTCTGTTTCCTCAGGGGGGAGCAACGTGCATACTATTAGAAACATGCTCACAGTGGCTTACACGCGCGCACACGTGCTTACACGGTTCAGAATCTACTTATTCAGTTTAAAACACGCATACACCCGCGCAAACACTGTTACACGTCTGCCAACAGCCTCCAACATACTCAGCCTGCCCTAAACGCGCGCACACCCGCGCAGACAGTGTTAAACATCTCCCAACATGCACCCACATGCTCAGTCTGCCTTACATGCTCGCACACTGCCCTACTCGCGCTTCATGGTGCGCACACATGCACATGCACGCCCAGCAAGAAACTTTGGTGTAAGTAACAGTGTACACCTTCCATTTCTTGACTTTCCATGACTTATCTAGTGGCACACGTCTTTCCATGATCTGTGTCTGTCATCTGTAATGTTACACTGGCCTCCAATGAACTGCATTTCTTTCTACCATTCCCCCCTGTGATATCACCTATCTCCTACTCTATTCCTCCCCCTTATGTATCTCTTACACTACTCAGACTGTGCTCATTTGCTATGTGACTGTGAGATTCAGTATCCTAACCCTCATTTACATGAGATTGCCTACTAATGCTTAGTTACATGTCTTAGACTCAGCTTCCCCCCTTAGCAACCACTACACGGTGGCCATGTTGTTTTTGGTCTGCTGGTCCCTGCATTGTCATTCCATGTATTGCATGAAACCAACATTTGTGGGTTTATAACCTTCATTTTCATGTTTTATACAGCGCAGCCTGTTTGCGCGGGGCTGCTCTGGGTTTAAACATCACTGAAAAAAAAATTATATTTTTATTATTTTGGCATCGGGTTATATTGCCAATGGCCACATATTTGGCCATTGGCATGCTGCCTGAGTCATATGCACCCTTTTTTTGGAGTTGACATGGCTCCATTGTGGAATTTGCAGAAACATACTCAGTTGTCAACTGAGTACATTTCTGCAGCTAAAACGTCTCTTACACGGACTGGTTTCTGCTTTGTGGATCGCTAATATACCTCATTTGCATACCTTTCAGCTGCAAGTGAGGTATTTAGCATGTCCACGCCCAGTCCGTGTAAGAGACGTTTTAGCTGGTCTCTTATACAGAGTTTAGGGCTGTTCCTGGATCGCGAGGCTTGCATGGAGTGTTGCACATCTCTTACACTCTGTGCAAGCCTTCGTGAATCCTGCCCACTGTTTTTGAATTCTTTATTCTCTGTTCCCTGCGATTTGCTTCCTCAAGCCACTTATACGCCTGAGGGACTCCTAATTGTCGTTGCTTTTTTAGTTGACCTTTCGCGTCTATTTTTAATTGCTTAACAAGTTTCATAAGTGCAAGTTTATCTAAATTACCATCAAATTTATACTTATCAACCCATTTTGTGTAATACTTAACATTGTCAACACTCTGTAATTGCATATATTTCGCGTCTTCAGTTAGGGGCGGGTCTCGGGAACTTTTTGTACACTGATTTCCCATTGTTGCCTTAGCTAATCTGTAAATTGTTGCGTAACCCTTTTTATCACATGGTACCACATTTCTATACCTTTTCACAGTTTATCTAGAATAACTGCCTACCTATTCTGTTTCCCTGATCTATGACAAAAACAGTAACCCCTTTTTCTGTCCCTGATCTGCACATGCAAATCTACTTGACAAAAAACAGTTCTGTAATTAGTCACTGATCTTAAAACAGAAATAAGGTAATTCCTCCTTACCTGACCCTCCGTGAGTTGATCCACCGGATTGTTGACTCATCCTCCAATCCCAGATCAGAAACAGTGGCTGGCCTCTTTTGAACGACAATTCAGTCGGAGGTCTTTCAAAGCAGAAGAGCGGATTTGGCCTCTTCTCCGTACGGATGCATGCCACCGGGCCCAATTCTGACCTAGGCCTAGAGCGAGAGGTACATTCCAGTCCGAAGGACCAAACTGTCAAATGAAAAATATACTTTAAAAATGATCAAAACACGGTAGGTTCAGGTTAAGACACTTTAATCTTGCAGCAAGGAGACAAAAACGTGCTAATACAGAGTTTGTCTAACCAGAAACAGGAAATACTTTCATTTTTATATATTCTTAAACTGGTTATGTCCTACCAAGCTGACGTAACAGATTACCCCCTTTTTCATTATCATCTGTTGACCATCTTTCCCATTAATTTCTGCTGATTTATCATTTTTTATGTGAAACTTCCTGAGGAAAACAACATGGCCTTGATTACTCCCAGTTAGATACATGTTATGTTACCATTCAAGATACTATGGCTAACTCAAGCACAATGCTAGCAGTTCATTTCTCTAACAATCCTTTGTCTACTTTATCTCTAAGTTACTGCAGCTGCACATGTTCCCATCCTTCGAACAGAGCTAATTGTCTAAAATCATCACATTTACAGAATATAGAATTATTCATTAATTCATTCCTGACCTAGCAGATAAGCACCTGCTTCTCAAGTACATTTCCAAAAGGCATAAACATGAATATTGCTGTGCTAGCAGTTACTAGGTCAGAGGGCAACTTGCAAGTTTCAGAAAGCATACTGCAGTTTTCAAAAAGCATCTTATTCATTCTCATATGAAACTCAATTTGTATAAAATACAGTGCATGTAAAATAGAATGAAAAGCATATTAAAATACTTGGTTATTAATTGGCATTAAGCATACACACATTAATACATATTTTTCTAACACACCTCTTTGCTGGACATCCTCACTTCCTCTTATCTTCTTCTTGTCTGTCCCAAATCTTCCTCACCAGATTGACTTCTGCTTTTCTGTACATGTCCAAACCACCGTAATCTGTTCTCTTTGATCTCTTCTGCAAATGGAGCTACTTTGGCTTTTGCTCTTTTGTCTTCAGTTCTTCATCTGTCCCACAGTGTGCATCCTACCACCTTTCTCAGGCACTTCATTTCCATCACCTCTAGCTTCTTCAACTGTTCTGCCTTTACTGCTCAGGTTTCTGTATCATACAGTAGTACTGGTTGCACCACTGTCTTGTATACCTTACATTTTGGCTTCTTTACCATTCTTCTGTCATAGACTACACCTGACACTCTAAGCCAGTTGGCTGCAGCCCCTTTGATTCTAGCTTTGACCTCTTAATTCAGACTTTCCTTTCCCTTAGCCATCCCTCCCAGATACTTAAAGCTGTTTACCTGTTCCACGATCTTCCCTTCTATCTCTATCGCTATTCTGAGCTTCTTCTGATTTCCCCAATTTGCTGCCATTATCACCATCTTATCTGTGCTCAGTTTCATCCCATGTGCCTTCTGTTTTGCATTCCATTTTCCTGTCCTTTGTTGAAGTTCTAGCTCAGAGTCTGCCTGTACTGCCACATCATCTGCATACAGCAACTTTATTGATCTGCCCCCTCTGTCCTGTTTGCTAATGTGGTTCAGCACCAGTATGAACAACAGTGGGCTCAGAGATGAACCCTGGTGTACACCCACTGCCACTGGGAACTCCTCTGTGAGGCAGAACACTGTTCGTACTTGAGTCACTGGGTCCTTGTACATAGCCTGTACTAATTCTACCAATATTTCTGAGACTTCAAACCACCGCAGTACTGCCCAGATCAGCTTTCTTGGGACCTTGTCATATGCTTTCTCCAAGTCTAGGAATGTCCAGTTGGACCCTCTCCTCATCTCTAGCTTCTTCTCAAGTATCTGTCTCACTGCAAACATCGAGTTAATTGTGCTGCATCCTAATTTGAATCTGAACTGCTTATCTCCCATCTTACATTCTACTACTTTGCCCATCCATTTATCAATCACTTTCTCCAGAACTTTCATGCAATGTTATAGGAGTTTGACATGCCTGTGGACTGCCCACAGTTGTGGTTGTCCCCTTTGTTCTTCTACACTGGCACAAGTATGCTTATTCTCCAGTCATCTGGGATACGGCCTTCTCTCCACACTGCTATTAGTACCTTCAGGAACTATTTCTCCCCTATCTCACCCAACATCTTTATCATATCTGCTGTGACCTCTTCTGAGCCTGCTGCTTTCTCTGACTTCATTTTCCCTAGTGCTGTTCTTACTTCTTCTAGGGTGGGCTCCTCTTCTTCTTTCATTGAGGGCTGTTTCTGGGATAGTCCAAAGACCCTTTTACTTTAAAGATTAAGCAGTCACTTTTGTGTAAAGTGCATGAAACGTTGGAGTTTCTAGCAAGTCATGTGGAGCTGACTTCCTTTTCAACATGCAACATACAATGTAATTGGAGTGACCAAATGTGCTAGAGAAGCAAGTCAGCAACAGAAAACAGACATGCAGCAACAGGCCTTCAACAAGGAATATGGTGAGAAAAATAGGACAAAAATCTTAGTACAGAGAGAATTGGGAATCAGTATAGTGCACAATGAAAATAAGAAGAAATGGGATAAGGTTCAAGATTTCATTTTTTTCCACCTTCATTTTCTGACTGTTGTCATTGTTTGACAGCCACTCCCTATTGCAGGGCTGATCTAAATCAAGAAACATTATGGCAGTACCACCAGCTCTCCAATTTTTAAATGTAACATAAACAATTTATTTTTCAAGGGCAGCAGCCACTGCATTTATAGATGAAGCACTGAACTAAAAAGTTGTTTGCCAGTAATAGTCTATGCATTAGTAATAGTTCTCTTTAATGTGGAATTATTTACACTCCCTCCAAGCCTTCCTCACACTCAAGAATGTAGACATCTGTGCACTTACCAGGACATGTTTTAAAGCAGCAGAGAGTGCCCCGACAATAAAAGGTTTCTCTTTCTTCTACACTTTTAGATCAGTAACTCCACAGACAATGGCTAAAGCTGGAGGTGCCTCAATATATACCAGTAATAAGCATGCCTTTAGGGTGCTTAAACAGGATAATATGCTGGAGTTCCTCCGTGTTCAGGTCACCATAGACAAAATCACTTACCATATCCTAGCCAGCTATAGATCACCTTCCATGTCCCAAGAACCTCATAATGCATACTTGGACCTACAGGAGACACTTACCATCCAACCTAACACCCTACTCATGGGAGGCTTTAATTACCTTTCTATAGACAGGCAATCCTACACAGCCTCAAATCTACAGGCAAAGAGCTTCCTGGACTTTGTAAACACAAACACACTTGACCAGATATGGGAAAATGCTTCAGGATGGTAATACAGTAGAATATCTGAGACAAAGAAAAAGGGGAATACTTACATTAATTGCAGGAGTAGCTCCAATAGTGATAGAAAAAGTTAAAAAAGATAATAATGGCAGATCTGTAGTACTAAGGGGCTACTGGCAAGGGAGGAGGATTACTCTGGCATGTATTTATATTCCACCAAAAACTGCTATAATGGAGCTTAAGACAATTTTGGAAGAAATAATCAGCTTTCAGCAGGGAATATTACTTATAGGTGGAGACTGGAATTTGATTTGCAGCAGTGAGTATATATCTGGGGGACTTGAAAGGGAAAAGGTAACAAAAGGGTAGAATTTTGAAGATGTTTATGAAAATATTTGGTATGGAAGATGTGAATTTAGTAGTAGGAGTTCAGAGTGAATTTACATATTATGTAACAAGGTACAAAAACTGGGCTAGGCTAGACAGAAACTATATTCAACAGGATCATGTGCATTTAATTGAAAGTCTTGATATGTATCCAATAGCTATTTCAGATCACGCGCCAATAATAACTAAAATAAAAATGCAGGGTAATGAAATAAAAATGAGACACTGGTGCTTCCCCACTTATCTGTTAAAAACAGAGGAATTTAAGGAATGGGAAGTAGAAATTGCTGGGAGTTATTAGGGAAGCTAGAAGTTTCTTCTGAAAATATAGTTATGGAGTGGAATAAAATTAAAGTGGAGTTTAAAAATAGGGAGGAAATAAAACAGAGAGATATGGTTAAGAAATGACAAGAATTATTTAGCAGGACTGACCAAAGTTAAAGTATTGCAGATTAGGGGGAAACTCAGAACAAGAAGAGGAGCAATTGCAGAGTACTAAGCAGAAAATAAAGGATTTCCTCAATAATATGCATGAGTTTAGAAAGACGGCTATTAAGCAACTGTTTTTTGATAACTCCAGAGCACTAAAACAGTTACCACAACAATTCAGACAATAGAAAGTAGAAAGAGCTGTCTCCAAGTTTAGGGAGCCTATAACAAGGATGATAACAAGTTGATCGTGTAGAAGTATTAGAAATATATAATGCAGAGAAATATGGAAATCAAGAAAAGGTACAAATGAAGATGTCTCTGGAAGAGTTAAATATGCCAAGGTTAGAGGAAGATGAGGCTCAACTACTAACAGTCAGGATAGGAGGAGATGAGATAAAAATGGCTATGTATAACTAATATACAGGAACATCCCCAGGAATTGATGGCATTCCTGTGAAAGTTTGGAAGCTAGGATGGAAGAAATTGATAAAGAGCTGAAGGTTTCATTAAACAGTATTTTAGAAGGAGGAGAAACACCAACATTTTGGAAGAAAGCAGTGGTGGCTGTAATACTTATAGGTGGTAAAGATCCATAGGATCCAGCTTCGTATAGGCCATTTCGATTCTAATCCACGATTATAAAGTGTTTATGTCAATAATGGCTAAAAAACTACAACGGTGATGCCAAAATTGAAAGATATGGATCAATGTGGTTTTGTAGAGGGGAGACAAACATTTGACAACATTAATAGAGCAACAATTATCCAGATGGAAGCAGAGTGTAAGAAAATATCATTGCCATTGGTGGATCATGATGGACAGAAAGCACTCAACAAAGTAAACTGGGAATTTATGAGTAGGGCAATGGAAGCAGTTGCATCCCCTGATAAAATTATAATGTTCATTAACAGGATGTATGAGGGATTGGAGGGGAAAATTAAAGTGGGTGAGTTCCTCTCTGATAAGTTCTCTTTGAGCAGAGGAACCAGGCAGGGGTGCACTCTTTCCCCTTTGTTATTTGCATTATATTTAGAACCTTTGGCAAAGAAAGTAAGGGACTCCAAAATTCAAGGATATTACTGGCATGGTAGTCAAGAAAATCTGGCTTTACTTCCAGACATCATTATTTTATAACTGATAAAACCAGAAAAAGACATTTCAGTGTTGTGAAACATTCTGAGACAGTTTCAAGTATTTTCAGGATACAAAATTAATGAAGATAAAACAAAAGCAATAGCTGTAAGTTATGTACTCACACATGAATTGGTTCAGCAATATCCATATTCATGGGGACATAATAAAAATTAAGTACTTAGGAATATGGATTACAAAGGATTCTGTTATGGCTGCTAAGGATATGTGAGAAGAAACTAAACAAAAGATAATACAAAAACTCAGAAACTGGAAGCTCTGTTTTATGGATATGGATAGCAAGATACATGCAGTGAAAATGATTTTAGTCATTCTTGTTTGTTACACAGGCCAGTCATATTTTTTATCAACCAGAGTAGAAGTTTTGAATAGCAATTAATAAAAAACTGATGGATTTTTTGGGGGAAGGGGAAAATGACAAGAGTCAAGTGAGATAAGCTGATCCTTCCAATAGAACAAGGTGGTTTGGGACTACCTGATTTGAAGGGATTTTCAGAGCTACACAGTTAAAACTCCTATACATAGCACAAGCAGAAAGCTATAATTCAAAGTGGAAAGAGATGATGATGGAATAGGGGTGAAGCTCAAGAAACAAGGAGAGACTGGGATTTTGGATGAAGATCCTTAAGGAGAAAAACAATAACCATACAGAATATTATATTTATAAAGTAACAGAAAGTATACTAAGAAATAAAACAATGTGAGGATGGAGAAAGGAAATTTTGCTGACAGGGATGACTGCAATTAGGGATACAGACAATAGGCTGGAGGGGGTTGGAAATTGAATTTATTGGAGAAAACTGCCAAAGGAGCCAAAGTATTGAAAACAAATAATTAGAGATGGAAAGGCAACTGAATGGGAATAGGCCAAGAATTTATTTGTACTGCAGGCTAGAGATTGCCTTCCCTATCAAGGACTGATATCAGTGTATAGGCAAAGAGAAAGAAATAGTTGGATCCTAAGTGAAAGACCAACACTGGTAGAATTTTCAGGAAAATATAGAATAGAAGCTGCTGTTAAAAAGGCATAATTAGTAAGACATATAAAATATTGCATGATAACTATGAGAGTCAATCAGAGGAGGGTAAAATGGAATGGGAAGAGAGATTGGATAAGCAATTCACAAAGAAAGAAATATGCAACAAATTCTAGAAGGTTTATGATCTTTGCTTGGAAGTGTTGGCATAGGTATTTTTATACCCCAAGTAGATGCCAAAGAATTGTTTTTCAGGTAGATTACAAATGCTGGAGGAAGAAAGAGATGATTAGGAACATATTTTTTAGGAGTGTAATGAGTTGGCAGACTGCAGACTACTCTGTCAGAAATACTGGGTGAGCAAATTGGTGTAACTAAGGAAATTATTTTTTTTGTTCTGTGATACAGAATCAGAATTGTCTAGATATGGTAAGGCCTTGCTGAGCCTGATTATGGTAGCTGCCAAAAAAGCAATTACTAGAAAATGGAAATCAAGTGGGTGTCTGCTGTGGTACAGCGGTTAGTATTGCTGCCTCACAGCAAGAGGTTCTCTGGTTTGATCCTTGGCTGGGGTGCCTTCTATGCAGAGTCTGCATGTCCTCCCTGTGGTCTCATCAGTTTCTTCCCACATACCAAAGAAATGCTATAAGTGGATTGGGTACTCTAAATTGGCCCTAGGCATGAGTGTGTGTGCCTTCTGTGGAAGGTTGGGTGCTGGGCTGGCAACTCAACACCTTAAAACTCCACTGCCATTCATGATCGGACAGGTGATCCGCTGTGGCGACCCCTAACTGTTAAAAGCCAGAAGAAGAAAATGGAAATCAAAGTCTAAACCAACTGTATTAGAAGTAATGAATATAGTAACAGAGATAAAACAACTGGAAATGGGATCTTTAGAAAGGGGTGGGAGCAAATTACATAGGAAAAATGGGAATTGTGAGGAGAATATATGTATACTAATGCTTTGGCGGAGAAATGAGGTTTCAAA